>NC_041397.2:190490171-190600171 GCF_900747795.2 Erpetoichthys calabaricus
AGGGAAGAGGAAAAGAGGAAGGCCTAAGCAAAGGTTTATGGATGTGGTGAGAGAGGACATGCAGGTGATGGGTGTAACAGAACAAGATGCAGAGGACAGAAAGATATGGAAAAAGATGATCTACTGTGGCAACACCTAATGGGAGCAGCCAAAAGAAGAAGAAGACATTTGGATCATAGGCAGGTGAAGTGATTAGCTCAGGGACACACAGTAAGGCACACAGTAAGATGTGAATTGAACTGGTAACCTTGTGATTTAATATCTGAAGTCTAAACACTACGACAATTTAACTGCCAACACTGGCGGTAATCCCCTGTGACCCTTGAATTAGTTATGTTGGTTTAACAATGGAGAAACAGTTAACCTGCGAGTAAAATCAAACAAGACCCTGGTCTGCAAGCACTAAGCAAAATAATTTTATTTCACTGTATACTAACTGTGTTACCAGGGTATAATTTTAGAACTGCACTGCACAGTAGTTAAAACTCTTCTGATTACATTTTAAAAGAACTGGAACACCTTATTCTCAGTGACTTTTGTGTATTACCCACGGACAGCCTCAAAGGATGTTTGATATTCTTCTCAAAGCCACAGAATGAGGTTGACCTGTCAGTTGATTCCGCTTACTAATAAAGTCGTGTTTGATAAACCAAAAAAATCAAGTTCAAATAGTCACATTTTTGCAACACACAGCAAAACCTCACTTTAATTGAGAATATTTAACATTTCAGTCACGCTTAATAATTTAAGTACTTTATTCCTTGAACTTTCAATAGTGATTTTTTTGAAGCTCAAAGTACGTTTTTAACTGGAAAACCAAAGCTCAGTTAGTGTATGAGATACAGAAAAGTAAAAAGAAGTAAAAGCAGAAGAAAAACGAATCACAGCGGTAACGTGTCAGCTGCTGACCTTCTCTCTTAAAAGTGCTGCTTCTTTAATGTCATTTTATGGTTCTTGTTCTGGGTAGTGCGGTGGGCTGGCGCCCTGCCCGGGGATTTGTTCCTGCCTTGCGCCCTGTGTTGGCTGGGATTGGCTCCAGCACACCCCAGTGACCCTGTATTAGGATAGAGCGGGTTGGATAATGGCTGTCTGTACTGGGTAGTGTGGCTCTTCATTGAACTATTCAACAACAAAGGAACATTTAATTCTGGGAAGGGTTCCATGCATATGAAGTTGGTTATTTGTGCTTTGAAAAGCTTGCTGATATGTATGAAAAAACTGAAAGGGTAAGCCACCTAGCAGGATACTAACTGATTAAGAAAACCTGGACTTAGTCTGTGTTACTGGACCTATGCAGTGAGAGTCCTTTTAAAAAGCATAGCCATTGTCATTTTACAAATCTGTTATCATCTATTCATGTTGTTTTTTTTTTTTTTTTTTTTTTTACTGTATGGAGCCTGCAACGAATCTAAATAAATAAAGATTCATGAGGGTGGGTCTTTTGGGACCCAAAAATAGTTCCTCTATGACGTCGCTCTGAAAATCCGCTTTGGCACCTTTATTTTTTAAGAGTGTTCGTGCGTACTTAGAAATCTTTTAAACTATTTTAAGGGCACATTTATTTTAAAAAAATAGGTGAATGTGGAGCATAAAGAAGAACAGCGATTGTCTGCGATAAATTAATTAATTCATCCAATTTATTTATTGAGGTTAAAACACCAACAGTTCGTAAGGAGGCAGCCAGTTTATTGCTCCCTGATCAACTAACCCAGGGGTAGGCAATGTCGGTCCTGGTGAGCCGCAGTGGCTACAGGTTTTCATTCCAACCCAATTGCTTAATTAGAAACCAATCATTGCCAATCTCAGACCTTATTTAATTTTATGGCTTGTTAGTCTGTGCAATGTAAGGCTTTTATACCGTAGATTTTTTTCCTTTCCAAGGATATCATCCAAATGATTTGAAGCCTAAAACAGATCATTTTCAGTCTGTCACATTTTTCTATTAAGTGTTTTATTAAATCAAACCGTGCATGATGAACACACACAGATGTAATTGGAAAAAAGCTAGCTGGAGAACTGCTGGCTGCTTTGTCTTTTACATCTTATTGCTAATAAGGAGCAATTAAAACACTGAATGCAGCAGTTTAAGATTGAAATAAGCAATTAAGGTTGGAGAACCTTAACAAGCGACACCAGTAAAATGAAGCATCAAAATGTCACTTAAGCAATATGTGCTTCATCAGCAATAATTGAGTTCTCGTTAAGGAACTGGGTTGGAACAAAAACCTGCACATACTGCGGCTCACCAGGACCGACGTTGCCTACCCCTGAACTAACCGATTGATTTTTGTGGCACCGGACCTTCGAGCAGGTGACATCCTGTAGCTCGTCCGTGAGTAAAGCCGTTTGATCAGAGAGCTGGCCGCCCCGCGCCTTCTTTATTTCGATGGACAGTCAAGACGAGGGGGCGTACGGCTGTGGTCATTCCAGTGTGGAGCTCTCACTATAAGTCGCGTCATGTGGCGCACTTCTGGAATGATTCAGTTCCGTAAAATGATGACTGGGTACAACACCTTTTAATATCGTTTATGATATGCGTAGACAGTCCAGAAACGATGACAGGCGTAATAAAAAGACTAGTATTTCAAAGCGTTCGTTTCAGTCCCCGTTGCGCCATCACAACGGCATATAGCCAGTACTGAATTAGACAATCCGTGTATTATCTATCCTTCGATGCCAAACGAGACATACATACAGACGCAAATTCTATTTTCTTTAATTAAATAGTGCTTTTGTTATACCCTTCCAGTGCACTTTTTGCAAATACAAGTTTTTGTGCTTTTTATTTTAGCTGGAGCACTGACATAAAAACAAATAGGACAATAAAACCAAATAACAATAAGAGTGCAGAGGTGGTAGCGAACATCAAAGATAACTGGATGCAGCGGTGATAAACTCATCATTGGTATGCCAATTTGAAAAGATATGTTTTGAGGACAGTTTGACACTGTGTTACTGAGACTAGCCGACGAATATGTTAGGGAAGAGAATTCCAGAGTTGAGGGCCACTATAAGAGAATGCTCGAGCTCCCATCGAACAGAAAGTAAAGCTGCAGAGGAGGATCTCAGTGAGCGAGAGGGAGTGTAAGTCTGTAGGAGAGCAGTGAGGTAGAGAAGAGCACGACTGCGTATATGGCTTTAAATGTCAAGCGCAGTATTCGGTAGTAAATCGAGTTTAGGAAAGAAACAATCCGACCACTTATACATTATCAAAATCCTTTATCCAGTTCAGGGTCTTGGTGCTCGGAGCTCATGCAGTGACCAGCCATGACCGTATACTTCATTTATTAGTTAGAAATACATTTTAATTGTTGAGCGTCATCAGACGTATGCATCTTTAAAAAAATGTTTTACACCAGTGGTCCCCAAACTTGGTCCTGGGGACCCACTGTGGCTGTACGGTTTCTGTTCCAACCAGATCCACAATCAGTGGTAATAATTAAATGAGATCAATTATTATCAGATGGTCTTTTTTCTTACTCTGCATTCAGAAAAGCCGAGCAGTATGATTTTACATTCATAAGATACTTTGACTGCGGTGGGCTGGCGCCCTGCCTGGGGTTTGTTTCCTGCCTTGCGCCCTGTGTTGGCTGGGATTGGCTCCGGCAGACCCCCGTGACCCTGTAGTTAGGATATAGCGGGTTGGATAATGGATGGATGGAAGATACTTTGAAATATTTTTGCTGTAGCTTTAAATGCTTATCTATCTTTTGTTGTTTTCCTTTATTTTGTCCTCTCTCTGTGTAGGTTGTTCCCTTCATTGTATCCCAATATTGAAATTTAAAAACAAGCAAATCTGACATCAGGGTGAACAATACTTTAGCATCAGACCCACTAATTAGTAAATAACGGAGAAAATAACCGTTGAAAAACAGAATGAAAATCAGGATGGAAATATTGTCAAAAAGTTATTAAAAAACATCATCGTCCTCATTTAACTGCTTAGTACATTTTAATAAAAAATACCAAAAATACGTTTGTAATTTCTACATTAACCCAAAAACACAGAAACTGGGAAATAACAGCTCACTTATTTCGGCTATCAGTTAAACAATTTAAAAACAGAAGCTGATGGAAGGTTTGAGTTTGCACTCCTTTCTTACTTAAACCACTTTTTTGTAACTTGTGTGTATGTATATTAATATATTTCATGAATTTTTGTAAAAGCTAAATTTCAACCTTGAGACACATTGAGGAGGGATAAATAATCGATTCAATTGCAAAATGCGATTCAATAAGATGGCGATTCTCAGATCGTCACTTTAATCAAAAATTGATTCCAATTTTTAAAACGTGCACTTTTTTTCAAATGAAAGAAAGAAACCTGTAAACTGTGTATTGCTCTGATAACGTATGTAATTTACCGAAACGAATTTAACATCACACCAACGAAAGTAAAAGCGTGTTTTTATAGTAATGCACTCTTAAAACACTGCTTCTTTAACGATACTTTATGGCACTTCGTAGAACCAGCTTGACAAAGCATCATTTCTTTCCGGAATATGCATATGAATTTGGTTCTTTATGCCTAATATGTAGAAAAAAGAATAAAAACTGAAGCAGGCTAAATGGCAAGACGTTAACAGATTGAGAAAACCTGAACTTAGCCTTTGTCATTGTATGTGTGCAGCAAGAGTTCTTTTAAAATCAGGGCCCACTGGTATTCCACAGATCTGGCCCCATCTGTTCCTGAGTATTCACTGTATGGAGCCGATTACAGATCCACATAAATAAATGACTCTTTCAGGACCTTCATATGGATGGGTCTTTTGGGAGTCTAAAATGTGCCCCCTATGGCATCACTCTAAAGAACCATCCTGGCACCTTTATTTTTAAAAGTGTGGCAGGACGACACTTCTGCGTAATTCTGCACACTGTTAGCTTTTACTGATGTGACGCCGATTTCAGCTTCTGCTCCGTAATCGTCCTGCCCGAGTCACAATGACGGGGAAAACGTGGCAGAAAAGTTTCGTCCTCGGGTTCCTGCAGCGCCTTCTTGTTTCAAAACTAAAGCACGGCACTTTGGATTTGAAAAAATAAATAAGTAAAAAGAGAACTCGACATGAACACGGCTATATGAAAAGTCTTCCTCGGAAAAACAAACGACTGTAGAAATACAACTCATATTCGTGGGCCTCTCCCTCGACACCACCGGAGCTGAGCCTGGACAAATCAACGCCTGCAGCAAGTCGACCAGGCAATGGACTCAATGCTACTTTAAACGTAAAACATCCATTGCATACTTTATTTGCAAGGATCGCCGTCAGAGCATTGCTATGGGAAATTATGATTTCTGATGGATGAACCACCCATCGGAACCGACGTGTTCTTTTCATCCGATACACCGGTGCTTGAAATCTAGAAATAAAAAAGTCAGATAATATAGTAAAACTGTCAACGAGCAGTTCTGGAAGAGGTGCCCAAAGTTGAAAAGCATGCACAGTAACGGTCGGTCGTTCTGCCATATATTACAGCAACATCACGTCACATACTATAACTTAGGATAGAAGGGGTCTGACCACACAGGGGGTGCAGGCAGCAGTTTTCCTCGCGAGAGGTAAGAGGTCGACTGTCCAGAGCGAAATTGTCGTTGCTGTTTCTCCAGTTTGCTTACAACAAAAACTAACATTGTGTATTAAAAATTACATCAGATTTTAAATACTGCGCTGATTCGCAAGATCATTTAACAGCAAGCACTTTACATGTTGCACTTATTTATTATACACTTCATTTAAAGTGATTCTAACAGGATTTTGTTTCTTTTTTTCCTGGAGAAAATGTTAGTGCTATATGTAGGTCAGCATATCGTGAATGCTGCTAAGGTCATTTGTTAAGCGGAATTTAATGACAGACTTTAGCTTTCAGAAATTGATAGTTTTATTAAAATATTTGCCTTCATTATTGCTATATTATTCAGGAGAAAAATAATTCAAAATCGAAATACAAATCAAATCAGTAACTATTGCAGTAATATCCAACAGGGATATCAATATTACCAATCAACCTGCTATCTATCAACCTGTCTGTCTGTCTTTTACATAGTGCTTTTCATATCTATGTTTCATACAGTGTACAGTAATGCCTTTCATATACAGTATGTCTAAGCTTTATGTAATGTCTTTTATATCTTTCTGTTTTGTATAGTGCCTTTCATATCTATCTATCTATATGTTTTATATAATGGCTTTCAAATCTATCGATCTATCTTGATCTATTTGTTGCTTCTGCAGCACACTTTTTGCTTGACTCCATGCTGCATATGAGGTGCATATGGATAGGACCTTTGAAGGTAGGGTGACCATATTTTGATTTCCAAAAAAGAGGACGATCGGCACGGCCTCCAGACGAATTCAGACAAGCTTCTTGGTGGTTGATGAACATTATTTATTATACTTCAATGGTGCAGAATTAACCTCTGTAATAAAATAAAATGAAATCTGTAAAAACTTATAACAAAATAATAGCTCTCTTAGACTCTTCAAATAAATAATTAAATATTGTTCTAAATATGAACTATTCTGTTCTAGCTTCAACAATATATCTCTTAAATGTAATAAAATAAATAACAGAAGAGTCTCACAAAGACAAAAAAACTTAAACAAAAAGAATCTAGACTTTTCATCTTTAGTTTTCTTCTTCATCCTGCTTCTCTTCTTCATCCTCCTTGTCAGCCCATCCATATTTTGCTGTAGAGCTGATCTTTCCTAGCAGTTTTCGATAGCTTAACAAATAACCATGAAAGTCTTTGCAAGACATGTGTTTGAAGTTGTACTGAACTAGTAAAATCCCCTTTAGTGACTCTACAGAGAGCTGGTTCTTCTCCTTGGTCCACTGGCTTTGCATTAGTGAAAAAACCCTCTCAACATTTGCATTGTGAGAGAGAAGTGCAAAGACAAACTGTGCAATTGTCAGTAGCTCTGAGTAACATGCAATGCTTTTTGCCTTTTCAAAATATTTGGTCCACTTCTGGTGTACCTGCAGGCCACTGAACTCCTCATCATGGTTGCACGTTTCTGTGAATTTCCTCATTTTGGTGACCTGGTCAAAACACTTAACATCGTCAACTGCCACCCCCTTCTCTCCAAGGTAACTGATGCATGCCTCCACATCATTCCAGTTTGGTGGCTCACTCAGATCCATCCACATGAATGTTGAGAACTCTTCCATGGGAGTCATCCACTTCTCCAGATACTCCAGACATGCACTGTACATGGCATGCACATCTGCACAGAACTGGTCACAGCCTTTGTCAAGTCCATCTTTGCGCTTCTGTGCCAGTAGTCCCTTAACTTTAAGGGAGATGAAGTTGTTGCTCTTGCGTTGAAGAAGAATGGTATGTATATTGTTTAATATCTTCTTCACTTCCATAATGGACATGTTCTCCTGTTCCATTTCTTGAATGTGGGTGTGGAACACAGACATGAGTGTGTGCATGTGCCAAAGGTAGATTTCAGCAAAATCATTTTCAAAAAAACTCTTGAGTGCTATGGGTGGCTTTTGCTGAGACAGAAAATATGCCTTTAAAGCTGGAAACATCTGTAACATCCTCTCAATGCTTGGGAACAATGACAGCCACCTTGTCTTGCTGTGAGAGAGCATCCTTCTGTAATCAATCTCAACAAAATCACAATACTCCTTCAGGCTCTCAGTGCGCACAATGTAAATGTGAAAGTACTGGTAGATTTTGAATATGATATTCTCAATGTCAATTTCTATTGTGCCTGCCCCATGGTGTGCACAATTATTCAATATGTGTGCTGGGCAACCCACACTGATCAGAGTCTTGTTTTGCAGCAAACTCTTCAAATTTGCAAACACATTCTTTCCAGCTTCATCACGTCGGATTCCTCCAAAATTTGTGTTGCAATTGTCTCCAGTAAATGCAATGCATTTTTCCGACAGATTGTTTTTTGCCAGGGTTTCTGTGAGATATTTTGCAATGGTTTCTGCTGTCTCATTGGGTGTGTCTTTAACTTCAATCAATTTTGTTTGCACGCCACCCTTCTTCCAGTCAAAATACTGGATTATGACTGGGAATATTTTCACTGCTCCGTGGTTACTCCCGTCTGTGGAAACACCACAGTACTGGATTTCTTTGAGTGCTTCATGAATGATTTCAACAGAGTGGGGGGCTATAGCACCATTGACGATGGCTTCGGTCTTGGTGCGAGCACTACTAAACTTTTTTGCAATGTCAGAGTCAGGAAATGCCTTTTTAAGCAAAGTACTGGTGCAATCCATGGACCTGTAACTGTTGTGATGTTTCACTGTATGAAAAGCCATTGCACCATTTATCCTCTGTTTTTCCTGGTCTGACAAACAACTCTGTCAACTTTGCAGATGAACTAGTCTCACCTCGCACAGCTTTTTTTATGTTTCTCGGTGTCCATGTGGGCTTTCAGATCCCCAGCACCTTTACTGGATACCGAGACATATGTACCGGCTTTGCACACGGTGCACTCCGCCTCCCACTTGTCCCGACCGGGACGGTATGTGGGAAATTTTCTTTGCAGTTCATCGGTGAAGCTGCACTTACGCTTCGGCATTTTCCCTGCTATACTGCTCCGCTCTCTGCTCTGATCCCTGTCTGCTCTGCTCCCTGTCTGTGTCTGTGTGTTTGCGCGCGCGGCAGCAGACCTGCCCACAAGGCAGCCTCCTGGTAATTACGTCGTGCAAAAAAGTAGTACCATTTTCGTGAATTTGTAAAACCCGCCAGGACGCCCCGGACAGGACGGGCAAAACAGGACGCTTGGTCACCCTATTTGAAGGGGGTGTTGGCAGTAGGGACAAACTCAAACATAGTGTAAATGTGCAGCCACTAAAGATAAAGGTTTAAATGCTAGAAGTCTTAAAAGTTTCAGAACTGAACTAGATCAGTTAGAAAATACATGAATGGATACATACTTGACATTTTAATTGGGAACTCTCCGCCACAGACTGTGTGGGGCATTGTTGTCAATTGGCGGGTCTTTGTGACTACAATTGTCTACTAAAAAACAGATTCCAAAAATGGATGGATAACGTATGTTAGGAGAAATTTGGTCATGATTACAACTTGCCTGAAGATGGGGCCTGAGTTGCCTCGAAAGCCTGCATATTATAATCGTTGTAGTTAGCCCATAAAAGGTGTCATTTTGCTTGACTTCTCACTGTGTTCATAATGGCTAACACGGTACAACACCCTAGTACTACAGTCATGGTATTGGAAATGTAAGGAATGTTATTATAGAAGAAATGAGTTATCAACATAATTTGTATATTAGTCAGTTACTGCTGTGTAAGAAGACTTTAACAAACACTTTGTGTCGCCCTAATAAGATTTGCAAAGCATCAATGACAGCACTTTAAATAGGGCGCTATACTCGTCACTGCTACGTTCAATGATCCTAGATGAGCCTGTGGTGTCCTGGATAATGGACTATCTAGCAAGCAAACCACAGTTTGTGAGACTCGAGGACTGTGTTTCTGATATGGACGTGAGCAACACTGGAGCACCATAAGGAACAGTCCTGTCTCCTTTTCTCTTAATTCAGTACAGCTCAGATTATAAATATATCACCAGGTCATGTCACTTGCAGAAATTCTCAGTTATGGGACACACACTCAGCCCTCTGCAGGTAGTAGCAAATGAGAGAATGAAAAATAAAACTTGAGTGCCATTATGAACAATGCTGCACATGCTCTCCATGACTAACACTAAGAACTTTCAGTCAACAAATCATTTAACAGAAGTGTGTCAAGAAGCGCTACTGGGACTCCTTTATACCAACACCAATACGCCTGCATAATGTCTCACTGTGACAGTGACTGCCAAGTCAGAAGTTTTCTATCTTTTAAAATTTTCTCCCTCTTTAGTCATTCTGGTGTACGTTCAGACCATTGTGTGTGTGTGTGTATATTTATTTATCTGCGTATTTATTTAAAGAGCTTCTGTAAAAAGGCAAATTTCCCCATAGGGACAAAAAAAGACATTATCTATTACCTTGATAAACAATGTAATATTACAACAAAATAAAAATAATAATTAAAAATACATTATTTATCAGGAAAACACCAATCAGCTGACCTGATGTTCTCCTTACCCCTATTCAGCTGGATCCCCAGTTCCTGACATCTAGTCTATCTTGGCAAAATCCATCTTGTGAATAGCAGATTAATCTATTATTTTTATTATTATTATCTATTATTATTTCAACGTAACACTTGACAGACACCTTTGTTTCATTACATTTAACTTATTGTAGATGAAAACATTGATAAGATCAAACAAAAATATATTAACATCATGGTTAGTCATAAATTAAATAATAGCAGAAAAATAATAATGAGTGGCATGGTGGTCTCACATCTCCAGCCAGTGTGTTAGAACCCTTAGTTACTGTGTGTGTGTGTGGAGTTTCCATAATCCCCCCAATATTTATGTTTGATTATTCAAGGTATGCAGATTTGCATGGACATCACAAAAAGCAGCAGGTTAGGTGGCCTGTGACTGTGTTGTATGCTGGACTGATGCCCATTCATGACTGTTTAATACCTTAACCTCTACCAGGCTTATGCTGAAATATGTGGGTTCTGAAAGAGACGGGAGAATGAATGGACAGATACATAGAGAAAATCAGAATGTTTCAGTCCGCTTGTTAGGCACATGTGTCTTTTTACTTTATCCAAAATCATATATTAAAAAATAACAAATAATGGGTAAATTATGTAAAAATTAGAACCATCAGATTTGAGTCTTATTTTGCACTGGGTTGGTTCTTGGCTCCTGTCTCATCACCAGTCCTGGCAAAATCAACTTTATTTCCCTGCTGACCTCAAATGGACAGAGCAGATGGATGGGTTAGTATCTCAGCAAGATTAGCTATTGTTCCCTTCTTCCTTTGGCATGCTATCGACATGCCTTGTTTTGCAGCTCGTCCGTTACAGATTGTGTCTATTAGATCAGCGCAGGTGTGGCCATCAAAGGTCAAGGACTGGTCATAAAACAATAACTACCACTTTCATTTCACTGCAAGCCTCTGAACTCCAAACCATTTTACTATAGAGAGGTATTGTAAGGATGTTCCTTATTGAAAGAACTATATAAAATGTGTTTGTTTAGTCCATAAAATTAGCCACAGCTTCATTAGTTGATGTCTCCATAAATGTTGACCTCATGTCTAGTTTCCATCTTAGCACAGCAACTGAATGTATGCCAAAAACTTTGTGGCTAATCCTTTATTCAGTGTCTAGTTTATGTGGATTATGGACTGCCTACTTGACTCCTACTGTTTGTTTGGCTCAGAAGCATCAGATCATGGAGGAATCTTTTGTAGGAAATATTCACATGGCTTACCATCACTGGGTTCTTTCTGTTATGGCTGGTTGTCTGCTTCCAACGTTTTAAGCAGAAGGTACTAATGACAATGGTATCACTGAATCACTCGCAGCCACTCAACATCTCAATCTTCTTCTTCTTCTTTCGGCTGTTCCCGTTAGGGGTTGCCACAGCGGATCATCTTCTTCCATATCTTTCTGTCCTCTGTATCTTGTTCTGTTACACCCATCACCTGCATGTCCTCTCTCACCACATCCATAAACCTCCTCATAGGCCTTCCTCTTTTTCTCTTGCCTGGCAGCTCTATCCTTAGCATCCTTCTCCCAATATGCACATGTCCAAACCAACGCAATCTCGCCTCTCTGACTTTGTCTCCCAACTGTCCAACTTGAGCTGACTCTCTAATGACACCTCTAATTTCTAATCCTATCCATCCTTGTCACACCCAGTGCAAATCTTAGCATCTTTAACTCTGCTACCTCCAGCTCTGTCTCCTACTTTCTGGTCAGTGCCACCGTCTCCAACCCATATAACATATAAAATACATCTCAATGTATTTTTCAAAAATGGAAAAAAGGAAAGCAGACTCAAGCATTTAA
The DNA here is from genome assembly GCF_900747795.2 of Erpetoichthys calabaricus. Classification (NCBI taxonomy): domain Eukaryota; kingdom Metazoa; phylum Chordata; class Cladistia; order Polypteriformes; family Polypteridae; genus Erpetoichthys; species Erpetoichthys calabaricus. The sequence continues at coordinate 190,502,088 of NC_041397.2, forward strand.
AATGCTACATGATAGTTAATGCTGGAGCAACACCCCTTAAAAGTGGAAAGCGCAAATCATTAGACACGGAGTTTATAAAATGCAAACTCATTTACCGGCCTCAGTTAGCGACTGTAGAATAGTGGTGGAGTAGTGGCGAAAAACAGCAGCCTCACAATGAAGGTTCTCCAGATATGTGGAAGAAGTGTTGGCATACGCAGATTGGAAATGTGAGTTATGAGCATTTAAAATGAGGCTGAAGGCCTCTTGGTTAACTCAGACTTCTTTATACCAGCTGGAGTTGCTGGTGCATTAATAGGACATTACTAGGTGGGCACAGGGGTTAGCTCTGCTGCCTCACAGTAGCATTCACCTAGTTTTAAGTCCTCATCCAGTCATCATGGGCATTTGTAAGTGGTCAAGTTCTGAAACTGTGGCTAGCACATCTAAAGGGATTAATCCATGTGATCATTTCGGTCTCAGTCTCTTTCTGACAAATTTTCAATATGCCAAAGACTGACATTCCATCTAGGGTTGGTTCCTATCTTTTGTTTAGTGCTTCTGGGATAAGCACTGGCTCTCTGTAACCCTGAACTGGTTAATAGGATGGAGGAATGGAATATCTTTATATATAATACGCTACCATGGCTGTCTGTTTGTCTGTCCAGGATTTTAAATCACCTGTAGCTCGCAAACTGTTTGAGCGATTGACCTGAAATTTGGTACACACATACTATGTGACGCCTACTATGCTTTCGGGGTTATGATTGACCTCCAAGGTTATTCTTCTTTTTATTTTATTTTATTGTAGAATCAACTCTCGGCAGCGGCCAGCACAGCGGTCGTGCGACGCATGCGTACAGGTGACGTTCTCATTCCTACCACCTTCGCCGTCACTTCCCCTACCTCTTCATATCTTAAATCGTTGTTGAGGCAGTCTGAAGACTTCAGTGCCAGCTTAAGTGAAAAATTAAAGAAAATGTACTAAGTAATTGCAACATAAACACTGACTTAATCAGTTTTATTGTGAAAAGATGCCTACGAAAGAAGAGAAGAAGCGGGCCGCTAGGGTGGGGAAAAGAAGAGCTGCTCAGGAAACAGCAAGCGCATCAACCTGTGAGCAAACGAATTCTAAACATACAGAGACAGAGTATGAAAACTGCAAATGCTCAAGTCAAGTGTATGCACAGTTACTGGTGCCAAATAATTTCTCCAATATAATAATTACAAAAGCAGCATTGAACTGCATTATTTCTGTCACAGATCATCAATAAGGTACAATAAAGGCACAAGGGGTTCTAGTGCAATGACCCAATGGCTTAATTAATAATTGTCCAGTGAGTTAAGACTTTAGCATAATGACCAATTAATTAGGTTTGTGTACTTTGATGAGCATTTTCATTACATAAAACATGATGTGTTAACAGCAAAATATACTCCCATTCATCCATTTCAAACCCACTTTGAGCATCCAATTTAGAGTTGAGGAGAATGGGTGCTTAATCCTTCACTCTGGACAGGAATCAGCCACAGATGGGGTGCCAGCTCACCACAGAACACACTAACACTCACACAGATGCTATGTCAGATTTGCCAATTGTCACACACGGTGCTTTGGGGTGTGTTAGGAAAGCAAAGTGAAAAGTTCATGCAGACCATGGGAGAATATGCAATCTGTACACAGCATGCTGGATCCATGAGGCTTCAGCACTATCTCACCACTGTGCTGCGCACGTACTGGTGGTACTGTAAATTATCTAATTAATTAGCTACAAAGAAGCACATGGTAGTGAACTATGAATTAGTGATCTTACACTAAAGCGTTAACCCACATATGGAAAGGTTGCAAGTGACTGAACATTTTGCACTCTTGTACAGATTACATAGTTCTTGTTTTATTATTTGTTCATAGTAATTTTGCTTTATTTCCATCTTTAATAATGTGGGAAAAACAGCACTAAAGGTGCCCAAAAAGCAGAGCACCTTTAATTACTGAATTCCTTCACCTACTGTATGTTAGGGCTTTTTCTGCAGGCTAATAATCACATTTGTGATTATTGTTGCTATACAGGAAACTCTTCACATGCATATGTGATCTACGCTAGTTAAATAAAAATAGACAGTACTGTCATTTAATTGCATCTGCCTTACTGAGAAAACCTGAGCTAACAGGAAGCAAAAGCTATTGTCCAAGCAGCAAACACCCAAACCCACTGAAATGTAAATATACTATAATTAGACCTCATACATTACAAAAGGATCCTTACAGTATTCTATAACTTTAAACTAATCTGTGAACTTCAGATTACATACCAGGGGGGCATTTTGTGCCTTTATCTTTCAAATTAAAGGTTTCTAAATTGGCTGAGTGTGAGTGCGTGTGAGTGTGACCTGCGGTGGACCAGCAGGGTCAGTTCTAAGCTTGTGTCCAGTACTGCTTGGATAGGCATTGGCTTCCCATTACCTTAAGCTGGATATGTTTTATAAAATGTATTGATGAATTTTTTATGACTTTCATTGGGATTGAAAGAAAACATCTGTTATTGTATTTGTATTTTCAAATAATAATATAATAATTGCACAATAATATTTTTGATTATTATTGGTGATCATTTTAAGTTATTGATGTTGTCAAATTTGCCAGTTATTAAGAAGCAACATATAATTCTCAAATCCTCTAGCCAAAATAGGGAAGGGCCTTGTCCCAGAAGCACTGAAACATTAGGAAAACCCTGAACAGGCATCAGGTTCTTTGCAGATTCCACTCATAGACTCTGAGCCAATCTAGAATTGCCAGTCAACGTAATGTACGGTCTTTAGAATAAAAGAGTACTTGAAGGAAAAACACCAGGGTACCCAGAGAACAACTCCACACATACAGTGACTGAGCACAGGCTACAATCCTAGGAAAGTATATCTATAAGGCTTCCATATGACTCCTCAGTCCTCTCATTCTTCCACATCCAACACTTCCCAAACTGCTGATTTTCTATTCTCTGAAAGCCTCATCAACATTTTTGTGGTCTCAGAACTTCATTTGATTATTATTATGTGTACAGAGTACAGTGCAATTCTTACTTGCATGTGCTAATCAATATACAACACATCACCACTCACCAATGCCTTGATTAATATACAGCACATTTATTAAGCATATGTATGCCACACACAGCAGCTCAGGCCTATTATAAAACTGAAACAGCTTGTTGGATTCTGTGGACTTAACCAAGATTTTCCTCTGCTATTATCCATCAGCCTTGGTGTATGTTTCTTGGGAAGTTTCAGGAACAATCCTGGCATTGACTGGTTCCTGGATTTTGGAACTGGTTACCTGGATTTGGGAATAAGAGAGGTGTTGCTTCTGAACCTGTGGTAGCAGTAGGAAACTCTGAATCAATGCAGGCAGCGAATGCAAAAGAGGAAAGTGTAGGTTGGGCTAGAGAGAGTAATGGAGTCTTATTAAAGGAGCACCATGAAATGGAGCAGCAGTGTTGAAGTACGGCAGAGGAAAGAGGTTCCAGTTCAGCTGCAGAGTATCAGGTGGTTCTTGTAATGTCATCAGCCACTAATGTTGTTAGAGTACCATTCATTATTCCATATCGCACCACCCAGTCATTACAGTACATTTCTAAAGTCAACCTAATTAAAAAAGGAGAAATTATATTAGGCATAGCATTATGGTTGGTAGAGATACTGCATTAGTATTTCTAGTAGTAGCTGAGCTCTTGTCATTAAATTGCCCGCTGGACTTATTTACTTGGTAATGAGTGAGTAAAAGCCCATTTTATGATGTAGATATCAAAATAGTTAGAATAGAATTACTCTGTGAAATTGGCAAGAACCATACTGCAAAGGAAAAACTGAAATGGAAATGATAACTCAAAGTTGCAATCGAACATTGTTTGAAATTGGTTTTTGAAAATAATGGGAAATTCCTGGAGTGTGAGTGTTTCCATCACCTTTAAGGGAAATAATATGAAATTGTTTAAATATGGGTCTACATTGTTGCAGATGTGTCTTTCACGGCCAGTCCACTCTCTGCTACGTACAGTACATGAATAGTGTATAAAGAGTATTAGGAATGGTAAAGGTGTACAGCAAACATTAAAACAGCAAACAGTTAAAACTTGCATTTTATTGAGGTTTACTGTATGTATGTTAAGAAGTTAGTAACTGCCCAAAAGTAACATGGACTAATAATGGAAGTACTTAGTGATTTGGGAATTGTAGACGGTAAAGTACTGCTTAGAATAAATAGGGTGAAATCTCACAAGTCACCAGAGAGATGAGATGGCCCAAGTAACTGTAGGCTAATAATATTAACGTGCTTCACAGGTAAATTATTTGGAAGCAGTTATTAAAGAAGAGATCAAGCAGCATGATATATTAGCAAATAGTCATCATGAGCTCAGATGGGGAAGATCATGTTTTACTAATATACTGAAATTCTATACAGAAACAACAAAAAAAATACAATAAGAAAGATGCATATGGTATTATTTATCTAGACTTTCAGAAGGTGTTTGATAAGGTACCACATGAAAGGTTACTAATCCGACTAAAACAAGTGGGAACTCCAAGCATGGTGTGTAGGTGGGTACAAAATTGGCTCAAACACAGGTTGCAAAGTGTTATCATGAGAAGGACTATTTCAGAATTAGGTGATGTTAAATGTGTTATTCCTCAGGGATCTATGCTGGGGCTACTGCACTTTGTTATTTACATGAGACATCTAGATAAGAATATACGCAAAAAGCTGAATATCTTTGCAGATGATACCAAACTAAATGAAAAGGCAGGTAGAATCAGCTAAAGTGTAACAGAGGGACTTGGACCGTAAACAAGCATGGTCAGATTTGTGGCAGATGAAATTTAATGTAAGTGTAAGTGCACATAGGAAGTAAAAATAATAGATTTGAAACTTGAAAATACACCTTATAAGAAAGATCTTAGAAGTTCTGATAGATTTGTCACAATCTTCATCAAGACAATGTAAAAAAATCAATCAAAAAGGCTAATTAAATGTTACGTTTTATATCACAATGTGTGGAGTAAATCAAGGGAGGTTATGCTTAAGTTATATAACACAATGATGAGGCCTTAAATACTGTGTACAGGTTGGTCTCCATATTAAAAAAAGATCTAGTAGTAAGTCCAAAGAAGAGCAACGAGGCTGATTCCAGGACTGAGAGGTATGAGCTATGAAGAAAGACTGAAGGAGCTGAACCTTTTCAGTATAAGCAAATGCAGATAAATTTGTGATATGACTGAAGTGTTTAACATTATAAAGGGAATTAGTACAGTGAATCCTAGATGTTATTCTAAAATAAATTCACGAACACAGGGGCACAGTTGGAAACTTTTGATGAAGAAATTTTGTGCAAATTATGGATTTTGTTTTCATACAAAAAATTGTAGGCACTTGGAATAAATTACCAAGTAATGTGGTGCAGGGCAGGACGTTAGGAACCTCGGATCTCAACTTGATGATATCTTGGAGAATTGATATGAATAGGATTGGCAAGCTTATTGGGCTGAATGGCCTGTTCTTGGTATCCCATTCAAGGTTCCTTTGCCCAATGCTGCCAGAATAATGGGTTAGAAAATGAATGGATGAATAAACAAACTTTTACTCTTGTCACTCATTTTCTTTCTTTCTTTCTTTCTTTCTTTCTTTCTTTCTTTCTTTCTTTCTTTCTTTTTCTATTAATTTTGATTCATTGTATCCTTCCTCCAGATGATGACAAACTTTAATTTCTTACACAAGTAGGCCCAATGAAATGAGCTTCATGTTTGTGAAGTTTGAGTTTTTTTTTACTGAATTTATGAAGTTTGTTTTGATTTTCTTTCGAGCACTAAATCTGAATCTACATGAGACACTTGTGACTCGTATACACTCACAGCCATTTCAACAGAGAATATTCCACGGTACTTGGGCAATATAGTGTACACGGTATTATACTGAAAGAGAAATGTAGTTTATGAATTAAAGGCGACCACAAGCATAAAAAGTCTCTAAAGGAGTAGCCTCTGCAAAACTCACAAAAAAAACAGTGTTAGATTTTCCAGTTTTATTTGATCATAAAGGCAGACCTTTCCAGTTATACAGGGTGGCGCAGGGAAACAGGAAATTTTCAACTGATGTTCAATGCACGAATAAACACATTACAAAATACATTTAATGATGAAATGTATTGTACATGATATGCAATTAATGATGGAAATCAATATTCATTCAATATTTTATGTTTTGAAGAAAACATCACAAAGGTGTTGTCCAATTCTCTGTACACATTCTGACAGCCTGTTGTGGAAATTCTGCATTGCTTGATGTAACATGTCAAGAGGAATGCCAGCGACTTCCTCTTCAATCCTCCTTTTTAGTTCAGCAATGTTTGCAGGACGTGTGTGGTACAGTTGGCTTTTAAGATATCCCCAGAGAAAAAATCACAAACGGTAAGATCTGGGGATCTCCGAGGCCATGGAATGTCACTGTTGCATGAAATGACACGCCTTCCAAACAATCATCGAATAGCTGCCATCGATTGTCAGGCAGTATGCAAAGTGGCTCCGCCTGGGGTCTTCTTTTTTAAGGCTGAACTAATTTCTTCGAAATTACTTACCCATGTTGTAATCACATGAGCAGACGGGACACGATCATGATGTCGTAACTGGTAATGACGCTGAAATTCCCTTTGTGCAGCAATTATACTATTACCATTCTTGTGCACCACTCCACTGCTCCATTATAACTAATAGCAAGGGGTTCTAAACGAGGTCATATTGGTCCCAAACAACTGCTGACACCCCAGGGTCGCCAACACCTAGTTCCAAAATTTCCCATTTCCCTGCACCATCCTGCACATATTCCACAAAAGTGAATTGAGCAAGAAGATCCAGGGTTTCAGCAAGGCACTGTCTTTTCATTTTATGAGTTCTAATCTGTTAGAAAATTCACATATCTGCTTTTAATTTTATCAAAGTCATATGTCTGTTTTAACTAAACCTATCACAGATCCTTTATTATAGCAAAAAGTCCTCCGCTGAAGGGGTAGAATATGACAGTATGCTGCTCAATGATTCTTTGACACTCTGTACCACTGGACTGGTAATCATTTTGAAAATAATCTGAGAGAAGTATATTATTTACAAGTGAATTCCATATCATGTATCATTTCTCAGGTAGTAACTAGACCATATTTGGCTGGGGACAGATCCCAAGTCCACAGGCCCCTTGGTCTAACAAGACATTGGATCCTTCTCCCAACCCCATCCACCAACCTGAATCAGCTTGTAGAAATGAGGAAATGTGTGTTATTCAATGAAAAGTTTGTGTTTATTGTTGTTTGTAGGCCATTAAATACAATCAAATAACTTTATTATACTAGATGAGTAGACAGCACGTACTACCTAAATAACCAAACAATAATTTGCATTGTATTGCAGAATTTCCACTAAGAGCAGTGTTTTGTCTTGGTAGAGTAATATATTGCTCTACTTTCCCCTTTTGTATTATTAATATGTAGCCTTTGTCAAAATGCCTAATCTCACAGACTTACAACTGTTTATAAGGTATTATTGAATATAGCTTATCCCCACCTTCCCTTCTATATCTATAACCTCAGGCAATTAGGTGTAGTAAAAAGACAAGCAGGAGTTAAGTTACACATAAAATAATGTATTATTGATAATAATCATAAATAATAACAATATACAAAGTACATTTGAATATTGGCAACCATACAACCTGATTAAATGGTGATGTGTAGTTTCAGGCGGCACACAGACTTGTAGTTATTTAAAATGTCTCTAGTTAAGGCATCATTGGTGCTCAGCTTTCTTCAGAACAGGCCGTATTGCCTGTTCCAATGTGGCTGCTAAGCTGTGGTCTCCATTGTGTTGTCCTTTCAGTTCATGGTGTGATGGTCTTCATTGTTGTTGGTTAGTAAGAGAGAGAGAATGTGGTTGAGCAAGCAGATTTATAGATTCTCTGTCCAACCCCTACAGCCAATAGGACATCATGATACTTAAAAGCTTCTGATCCAAGCCAATTCCAAACTGCCATACTTCAGACCAATGGGGGAATACAACATCTTAAAACCTGCCACCCCCAAAACCATATGTCTTTATGTCTTTCTTGCGGGGGTTGAAAGACTTTAGCAGAGAAACACTCACCAAACTGGTTTAAGGCACACAACTCTGTCGTAAAATTCAAAAAGACTCCGTCGTAAAGGGGGAGTGAACACGAATGCCTCTCACCAAAGTAACACTAAATTACATTGCTTTGCCTAAATTACAAATAAACACATACAAAATATTTATCAAGTTACATGCAAAATCTTACATCACAACAAGCAGGTAACTGGGTAAAAATACAATTGCCTTGCTTTGCATTTAACAAAAAAAACACAAAAACAACAAAACCCTGTGAGAACATTCCCTGCAATAACACAGATTGGGAAATAAAGCAATCATCATTTGGCTGCCTTCCTCCTTCTACAATTGATCGCAAAAATCACAGTCACCAGACTGTCCTTTCTAAAGCCCAATGAATGGTGTGCCACTGGATCTTGTAGACGTTAAACTCCAACTTTGTAGCTTCAGACAGTGGCAAGCTGCACTCTAAACAACCAGCGCTGCACCGGCAGTGAGGTTTCCCTGAGTTATTCTGCAGTGCTACAGACAATAACATTATGTCTATTAGCATTAACTTTGTTTAATTTCCCAACCAATACAAGGCAAAACCAATTTTCAAAACTAAATACAGTAGTAGCACATCTGGGGAAGAAATAGCTGTTAATAAATAATAAACCAGTTGTACTACCTAATAGAGGCTTCTATGTTGCTTTTCTCTATGCAGATTAGGTAACAATATCGTCAAAGTCCAAATTCCTTTCAACTGCACCTGAGTTCAGCTTCTGAGACCCCCCCCCCCGACCTTTGAACCCCTGGGCCTGCCCCGTTTAAGGACCCATTTATGCCTTTGGCCTTACCTGAGCTGTTACTGCTGGAGACAGTCAAGCGCTCCGACATAACGCTTAGGCCTTTTATCAAACTTCATTATTAGCTCATGTGTCTTTGCAACTTCTTACAGAGAAACAGTCAAAAAAAACAAGAAAAAAGAAAAGTTTTCTTGGAACACTTCTTACATTTCAGAGATCTGCTTCCATGAGTAGTGCAGAAGACAAGCCAGCAATTTGTACAGCACACTATTATTAGTTCTGGAATTTAATTTTTCTCAATATTTTGGAAAAGTCTTGTTTCATTGTGTCATAACATCAGGTACATTACATCTTTACATACTACCACATGTTATGGTGTTTGCTCATTAGTTACTCTAAAGTTTAAAAATATTCTCTGCTCTTCCATCGCAGATTTTGCAAAGAAAATGCATTTCGCAGGTTCTGCAGCAGTTTAAACTTTTCTTTTTATTATATGTATTGCTTATATATCATGTTCAATTTGGGCTGCTGTACTCCAGATTTCTAAGATGACCACCTCATTATGACTGCACAGGGTCTGGCCACGTTTGTTAAGGACACATTGGAGTGCCAGAGAATTATTGTGATCACAATTACACCAACAGACAAAGCTTGCAAAATAAAACCAAAGGTCAAAAATAAAATTGGGTCAATAGCAAAACATAGAATTCTACCTCTAGGGTTACTTGAAAGTACAAAGAATTTCATTTTTAATAAATTTGCAAAAACCTCAAGTAAACTTTTTTCATGTTGTCGTTATGGGGTGTTGTGTGTAGAATTCTGAGGAAAAAATGAATTTAATCCATTTTGGAATAAGGATGTAACATAACAAAATGTGGAAAAAGTGATGCGCTGTGAATACTTTCCGGATGCACTGTATATAGCGCTTTTCTCACTACTCAAAGTGCTCAGCAATTGCAGGTTAAGGGCTTTGCTCAAGGGCCCAACAGAGCAGAGTCCTTTTTGGCATTTACGAGATTCGAACCGGTAACCTTCCGATTGCCAGTGCAGATCGACTTTGTAATTCCAAAACCAATCATGAAACTGACATCAGTAGCAAAATCCATATCTGAAAAAAGTTAAACACTCAAAGTTACACATATTTAGCTGGTGAATATTACAACATGATCATCATGTAATATCATGGGGAGTGGTCATGTGACTCTGGCAGCCACTACCCCTACTCTAAAGCACTCCTAGAAGCAGATTCTGCAAGTCTGATGTCCTTTTTACTTTTATGGAGCTCCTGATATTTTGCTTGGGATTATAATCATGTTATAATCTATATTTTTATTCACCTTTTTGGGTCTCTTATTTTTCTAAAATTATTTCTTTACTGACTAGTTCAACTGCAGGGATCTCAGCAACCACTGCAACCCTGTAGGAAGTATTTGAGTACTGAGTAGTGAGTATTTAAACTCTAGCATTCCCAGAAATTCGAGGCAAATTTCTACACTGACTATGCAGAATCAAGAGATGAAGCAGCTTCTTGAAGATTTTAGGGCTGCTCTCAGGTTTTTGTTTTTTTTTTCCTCTCATGGTTTTAATTATGTGTTGTTTTTTATCTCCCTGTCACTGAAAAGATTGAGGCAAATCTTAGATATGTTTTGTGCTTCTATTTTTTGATTTTTTTAAAAAATATTTTTTACAACTGACTGAGCTTTGGAAACATGTTGATCTGTTGTTTTAAGGTGCTTTAAGTGGGGAAAGCAAACACTCTTGACGAGAAACAATCTGCTGTCATGGGCTACGATCTTTGCTCTCACTGCCTTACATGCAACAGTAAAATAATATTGTGGTTTAATAAATTATAGTTGAGATTTAAAAGCCATGTAATAAAATGAATGAGCGCATTTACCATAAGAATCAGCATGGTGGGGAGAGAGTTCTGCATTAAACACGTTTGATCTATTTTGACTACATCTTTTAAAATCCATCAAAGTTTTAAAATAGCAAATTAAACTATCTGTAGAAATTAAGCTAATTTCTGTTCATTTGGCAGCTATGCTCTGTTTGGGCCTGTTCAGCACTGGTGCTGCATCATTGAAATGTATTTTGTAATGCTTGTAGTAATCAAATACATTGCATTTTCCATTCCAACAAATGGCCAATCACAAATCTTAGCCCTTGCTTTTTAGAATCCAACATTAAATGCTGTATAACTGAGGCAACCAACAAACCGACAACAGATCTTAATAAAGGACAACTTAAAATTAAAAATATAGGAAATAAAAATGAATGATGGAGAGATTACTAATGTCATTTGAGTCCATTAAACATTCTGGTGATCTACAGTTGACAATGTAGCAAAACGAGAACAGGAATAAATTGTGTAAACAAGTAACAGATTTAATTAACAGCTATAAATAAGTCTCACTGACCTCCCATTACTTGAGTTTGAGACAGTCATACTATCAGCGTGGCAGTCAATGGACTCCAATGTTATTAGTACTTTATCAGTCTTTGTATTACTTACTGTTTTTCCTTTTTCAATTTTCCTTTATTAGGTTATGGTGTTGGTTGTATATGCCGTCTTTTGGAAATGCAATGTATTTTGTTATTGCACATGACTAACACCTTGGAATGGGTGCATCAAGGGTGACACTCTTGACAGTGTATTACAAGTGATAATGAGGGTATTGCAATTTATTTTAATTTGATGACATTTCTTCACTTAGATTAAAGTGATTAAAGACCGACAGTCCACAAATTGTCAGTAACTGGACCAGTTACTACTAAAATATATACTTGTTGAGCCCAAATGGCACACAGGAATAAATGCAGTCAGCTCCCACAAGTTGGCTAGTGGGAAATACAACAAACCATATCCACCTCAAACCCACTTAACTCTTTGAGGGCTGAATATTTTTTCCAAAAAACACAGTTTTCTGAAAGCATGCAAAGCAATGGTTTCACACACAGAAATCAGCAAAAAACGTCTGTTGCTGCATGCTGTGCTTGCCAGTTAGGCAGGAGTGCACAGTAGGCTGTCTTCACATGGCAGGGGCAGCAGAGCAGTCGCAGTTCTCAGTGCATTGTAATCTGGTTTGTACCTCTTGCCATTGTAAGTGGTGGCCCTCCCAGGCAAATGTTGTCGTACGCGTGTCAGCAACACGATCAGCTGATGCTGGTAGCTCACATTCGTTTTTGATCACTTGAATCAAAATCAGAGTCCATCAAGTCAGAGTCCAATTCAGCAATAATATGCAAAATGTTGACCACGGAGTATTTTGCTTTACACATTCACTTCTAACTCTCGCCAGACATCAATGCCATTTTTGCCATTATTTGCTACTTGCGCAGGGAATCTCAGTCAACCCAATGAAGCTAATTTTCCTTCTAGCAAAGAGAGTCCAACTAAAACATTACGGTGAGTTTTGTCACCATTTACAGCTGATTACCAGCATCAACCCCTCCCTTTGACAAAAGTCGACAAGTTAATCCAATTTTGTTGTTTTTTGGGGCTGATGTCCATTTCTACCGCACTGGCTGCAAGGTAAGAAACAGCCCAGGTGAGGGCGCAAGTTCATTCCAAGGCCTTAACAGAGGATACATTGCTTTATTTAATTTTTATATAGTATTCACCTATCTTCCAGGGGAGAATCTGACCTCATTCTGTGGTCTCAAAAAAAGTCATTCATTTCGGTTTCTGTGCCAACACCTGCACAGGAAAAGACTTTGTGTTCAGAAGTATGGCTTTTTGTTACTTGAATTTCATTTTTGTTTTTAAATTCAACATGTATTTTAAATAGCCTAATCATTAATTTAGACATAATTGGGTTAAAAACAATGAGGCAAAAAAGGCTTTGTGATCAATTTCTATTGCAAGGTTGTTTATTTTTTACCATGCTTAGGAGTACAAATTATCATATGGCCTTCTTATACTAAGGAGATAATGTATTATTTTGTGATGAACTGATATAATTTACTTTATCGTATGTGACTTGTGAGGCAACCATATTGTAAGAGAAAAACTAACTAACATCTCATTTTTTTCATAAAAAAGTTAATATTTTAAAGAAGACTGATTGCATAGTTGTATATTTTATTAGGATTTGCTGTTTCGACTGCAGTTGTTTTCTGATTGAGGTGAAGTGACACTTAGCCAATGAAATCCTCATTAAAGCCACAGCTGTTGTTATTGTCCGTATTAAACAGACATGTTAATTAATATAATTGGCTGCTAAAACAACTCTTACCAGTTCGTCCTCATTATTTACAGATATTCAATTCAAGTGACCTAGTCTAGCAAATCAGGGCACAAGGCACACCCTTGTAGCATGAAAGAGGTGGTCTCTTTCTGAACTAAAGTGATGAACAAAGCAGATCTTTTGAAAAGAATATCATGACCTCTTTTTTCTTACAACAAAAGAGCTCCAAATAAGGCCACCTCGAAAGGCTTTTTAAAAGTACAAGCTGTACTATTTTAACACCTTATCAAACCCAGACCACTGTGGCGCTGGCCAGAGTCTCAATTCTTTGATTTTCATGTATGGGGAAGAAAGTTCAGCTTTGTAAGTGAAGACAGGTAGTAGGAGTTTATATTAAAAACTTACACTGGATAAGAATCTGCATTCACTCTTATCAGTACTGTAGGTTAACAATAATAATAATTCGGACATCACAATTGATTTTACAGCACAAGAAAATATTGAACAAGTGATTAACATTGCAGTACGATACAGTTTACAAGATTATCATATTCAGAATTATAAAAAAAAATAATACAATTTCTATAATTGTTTACTCTTGCAACAGCTTACTTATATGTGTTTAATATGTGCCATTGACTTGTATTTTATTTTGTAAGCATTATAGAATGCAACAATTCACTGAAAGCTTTGCATTGATTCAGTACACAGCTATGGTAAAAATTAAAAAAAACAAAACATATTTGCTTTCTCTTTTAATATCAGTAGCATCTCTGATTCAGGGCAATTGGGAAACTATCCTCCATCTCCTGACAGGTATTGCTGCTGCGCAAAAAATAAGTTTGCCTCAATAATTTAACTTATTATTAAAATATTTATAGCAAACTCAACTGAGTCATCATAATGATGGTTCCCAGCACCCCTTTGCTCCTGTGTGCACGTGTGCAGCAGCCTGAACCTTTAGGTCCTCCTTGGGGCTTGAAGACTAGAGCTCGTTTTAAGAGATTCAATGATTGACTTTTAGTGATGCAATTATGTGTGAATCTGTACATCTTGCTGTTTTGGAGTAGTCATTATTACTATCTTAAATCATGCCAACTACTTATCTACAATACAGTTTAGCACTTTTACCCATGGAAATTCATGAATATTTGTTTGCATTTCTGCTTTTGCTGTTAATTGATGTTGAAATTGAGATATCTTCCAATCCTGCACTTTGGTGGTTGTGCTTTATGACAATATTGAAATGCAAGCAGATTAGACCCAAGAAACAACTTTCTCAGGCATTCATCTGAATGGGATGGAGCAACGTAGAGAAACCAGCATAAAAATCGTCGGGGCAGATCATAGATGGGGGTCAATGTGCACTTTAGAGGCGTTTCTGCTGCTGAAGTCCATTGGATGTGTGGCTTCCGATGAACCTCAGGTTGGATCCTGGTAATGGATTACCTGACAGAAATTTGGGGAAAGTGTGGCAGATGAAGCTACTGACCCCAGTTAAGAAATGTGAGGTGGAGCTGGCATTGTGAATGTGCAGGACAGTGCTAGCATTTTTTGTCCCTTTAGGATACTAATGTTTAGTTACAATACATCAATTAGTGTTTAACTAGGATCCACCCACATTTACTTGAAATCTCTGGAAACTAAGAACTTTCTCAGCATTTCTCCCGAAAACAGTAAATAATAAAAAAGGAAAAGCTGGTCTCGTCCGTTGTGAGAGATGGACGTCTGAAGCGGAGCTCCGTTAGCAGCGGTGTTATTTTTTATATTATTTCCTTATTGTCCTGAGATATCCTGTATTTGTCCAACCCGAGGGTTCTACTATAGCATATACAAACATGGTCGTCAAGAAAGGGGCTCAGAAAGAAATGGAAAAGAAAACTAAAGCTGCATCCAAGCCCAGACCGACAAGTCCAAGGTCAAGCTCAAGGTATGGCCTTTCAGAGACTGACCTGGAACAGATGGGCGAAAGCCCAGTCTCTTCGGGACCATGGTCCGCAGCATTGTCTCCAGTTGAGATTGAAATGGGGAGCGAATGTGTGAGTGACGCAGGTCATGATAGCTCGCCAATTGGAGAAAATCATTTGTAACATTTAAAAGACCTTGCAGTCCACGTGTTCACCTACTCCACGCGAGCCCGGAACATCGGCTGTAATAGAGCCCGCTGCTTCACCTACGGTGCTCGGAAGCAGAAATGATCTGTCCGAAATGAAGGTGATGATCGCTGAGCTCAAGCATGAGATAAAAAATGATACAAAGAAAAGTGAGAAAGCAAGCAAGAAGGCAAGTGAGAAGCTGCGACGGGAGCTGCAAGAGCTGCAAGAGCTGCGGCAGAATAACAAAGACTCGGAGAAACGCGTATATATCCACTTTGAGCCGGCCTTTAATGGTGTGCTGGATAAAATTGAGGAGCACAGTCAGGAAAACGCGTCTAAACTAAGCACATTTGCCAATCAGCTGGACGATGTTAAGCAGGCATTCACGACTCGAATTGAAACAGCCGAAAATCTAGCATTCACCACTGATGGAAAAGCAACAGCTGCCAGTTCCGAATGCAAAAAACAGACAGACTTGCTGCTCTGGAAGATGGAAGCAGAAGGAATAATATTAGAATCGAAGGTCTGCCTGAGAAGTCCAAACCCAGTGAAACTCACAGCTGAACTATTCTCTAAAATAATTGGAGAGGACTTTAAATCAGATACCGAGATAGCAGCAGCTTATCGCATATGTGGATCAAATACCTTTAGACCTAGGTCTTTTATTATCCGTTTCGAGAGATTATTATGTAAGATAGAAGTGATGACACTCCTCAGATGCAAGCAAGAGATTATATTTGAAAATAACCACATTCGTATTTTCCCTGATTTCTCTCCCGCAACAGCTGCTAAACGTGCAGCCTCCTACAACATTAAACAGCCGTTACGGCAAGTCGATATCAAATACAGTCTCTTGTACCCTGTCAAACTGAAAGTGGATGTTCAAGGCCAATACTACGTCTATTCCAGCAAGGAGAAAGCAGAAAAGGAATTAAGAAAGCTGATCCCAACACTATTCTGAAACACAATAGTGAGTTGCATCCTGTCATGGCATGGCAAGGAGATATCACCTACTGTCTGATCCACTTGTAACGATATGGGTATTATAATTATACATCCTTTTCATTACTTGGATGGTTTCTGTTTATGTTTTAATTACAGTTATAGACGTGTGTGTGGAAGAAATTAACTTTTTTTTTTCTTACTACCCTAAAGGAGACTGTTTAACATCATACCCTTGGTATATTGTTATTATTGCATTAAGACTTACTATGCTTATCCTGGACCACTTTCTAACACCATCCCCTGGGTTTATTATCTTATTACTTTAAGATTGCTTAAGATTAGAATATATATTTTATGCTTATAGTTTATTAATTATTATATATAATCATAATTTGCTAATGATTATATTTTAGGCATATAGTATTTAGACTATATTGGCAATAGATATCTCTACTTTTTAATACTAAAACGCCGCTGTGGGGGGGCTTGTTTTTGCTTTGGACGTGCTCTGTCTCTAGGTATGTCAGAGGACCGAGACTTTGTGAAGTGGGGTCCAACCTCATGTGGGGAGGCAAAAGGGGGGGGGGGAGAGAAAGAGAGCAGGCTATATCTAATCTATCCTTTTAATCCTTATAATTATAACTACCAATGTAACAATAGGCTGCATGGCAATAACTCTTGGGGAAATAGGAAATTAAGGTTAATGCTGTCTCACTTCCAGTTAAGACTATAAAATGACATCAAAAACTCAGAATCAATATCTCCATGATAGGACAGTTAACTTTGTGAGCTGGAATGTTAAAGGCCTGAATCACGAATTAAAGAGAAAGAAAGTACTCTCTCACCTAACAGGTTTAAACGCTAAAATAGTATTTTTACAGGAGACCCATTTACTAAGCAAGGATCAGTTCCATCTGCAAAAGGACTGGGCTGGCCAAATGTTCCATTCTAGCTTTACAAAGAAAACTAGAGGTGTGGGAATTCTCATACACAGAACAGTCTCATTTGTAGCATCAGATGTAGTTTCTGATCCGGAAGGGAAATATGTGATGGTCATGGGCAACTTATTTAACTGTAAAATGATTTTGTTAAATGTTTATGCACCTAATGTCGATGATAAGGAATTCATACAAAACGTATTTGCATCCATTCCTAATGTGAACACTCATAAAATTATAATGGCTGGGGACTTTAATTGTGTTTTAAATCCACTCTTAGATAGGACTCCTGTCACAGGGGGGACAACATCTAACACTGCAAAGATAATTACACCATTTGTAACTGACCATAACTTATCAGACCCCTGGAGGTTTCTAAACCAAAACTCAGGAATATATTCTTTCTACTCACCAGTTCATCATTGCTACTCAAGAATAGATTATTTCTTTATAGATAATAATTTCTTGCCTACGATTAAATCTTGCAAGTATGATGCTATTGTTATTTTCGACCATGCACCTCTGATCTTGGAGCTAAAGTCACTATGCCCCACACACTCACCTCGTAGATAGCATCATAACTCGCTTCTATTAGCAGACGAGAACTGTACAGAATTTATATCCAAACAAATCAGTTTCTTCCTAGAGACAAATACGTCCCCAGAGGTTTCTGCAGGAATACTCTGGGATACTCTAAAGGCCTTCTTAAGAGGACAGATTATTTCATATCTTTCCCACAGGAATAAATTAGAAACCAAGAAAGTATCAGAACTAAAAAGCGAAATTACTAGAACAGATGAAGAACATGCCAGGCTTCCAAGCGAGGCTCTGCATTCAGAACTCAACCTCTTGACAACTAAAGAAACTGAACAACTAATTTATAAATCCAGACATCATTACTATGAACACGGAGAGAAAGCTAATAAGCTTTTAGTTCAACAAATCCACAAGCAAGAAGTTTGCAGTGCAATCCCAGTAATCACCAACACGAACGGAGACAAAATCATTGACTATAAAAATAGAATGCACACATTTAGAGACTACTATAAATCCTTATATTCTACTGAGTTTAAAGAAGACAACACACAATCTAATACATTTCTGGAAACATTACAGTTACCACAAATAGATACTTTTAGTGCGGAGGAACTAGATAAACCTCTGGTGCTATCAGAATTACTAGATGCTATAAAGTCACTTCAAGTTGAGAAAGCAGCAGGCCCTGATGGCTACCCTGCAGAATTTTATAAGAAATTCTCCACTTAGCTAGCTCCCCTCCTATTAGCAACATTTACAGAAGCTAGAGACAATCAAACTCTACCTCAAACTTTTCGTCAAACATTAATCACCATCTTTCCTAAACAAAATAAGGACTTATTACAATGTGCATCATACAGACCAATTTCACTTCTGAATAATGATGTTAAGATACTCTCAAAAATCACAGCTAGAAGGATGGAGAAAGTGCTGCCTTCGGTAATATCAAAAGATCAAACTGGATTTATCAAGAGTCGATACTTATCTTCCAATCTTCGACGCCTGTTTAATGTAATATACTCACCAACAAAGTCAAACACCCCAGAAATATTATTATCATTGGATGCAGAAAAAGCATTTGACATGATTGAATGGAAATACCTTTTCACTACATTAGAGAAATTTGGGTTTGGCCCGAACATTTGTGCATGGATCAAACTACCGTATACCAATCCAGAAGCTTCAGTTTGTATTAACATTATTTGTTCAGACTACTTTAAACTAGAACGTGGTACCAGACAAGGATGCCCCTTGTCACCACTGCTATTTGCAATCGCCATTGAAAAACTGGCGGTTCACTATCGAAATGCTGATCAGATAAATGGGATTATCAGAGGACTGGAACAGAAAATTTCTCTATATGCAGATGGTATAGTACTGTATATATCAGACCCACAAAATTCTGTGCCTGCAGTCTTAACAGCACTTACAGAATTTCAAAAGATCTCTGGTCTCAGAATTAATCTGTATAAAAGTGTACTCTTTCCAGTGAATTCTCAAGCATATAATATTAGATTAGACACCCTACCTTTTATCATCGCAGATCAGTTCAAATACCTAGGGGTAAATATCACAAGTAAACATAAAGCTCTTTATCAACAAAATTTCGCCGTCTGTTTGGAAAAAATTAAGCAAGACTTGCATAGATGGTCAACCCTTCATCTCACTGTAGCTGGAAGAATTAATGTTGTTAAGATGAATATTCTTCCTAAGCTTCTTTTTTTATTTCAAAACATTCCAATATATATCAATAAATAATTTTTTAAGCAATTAGATTCAACAATAACCTCATTTATTTGGAACTCAAAACATCCACATATCCAAAGAGCAACCTTACAAAGACCTAAGGCAGAAGGTGCCATGGCTCTACCTAACTTTCAGTTTTATTACTGGGCAGAAAACATACAAGCTATAAAAACTTGGACACAAATAGATGAACATACACAGGCTTGGTCTGCAATAGAAGTAAAATCCTGCAGTGCTTCTTTATATTCCCTGCTTTGTGCCCCAATAAATGCAAGTTATTGCCAATATACTAATAACCCAATTGTGCTTCACTCACTCAGAATATGGAACCAATGTAGAAAGCATTTTAAGATGGAGAATCTTTTATCTGTGGCACCTCTGCAAGAGAACCACCTCTTTCAACCCTTGCAAACATATGCAGTTTTTAATATCTGGAAAAAATTTGGGATTAAATTGCTCAGAGATCTTTATATAGACAACATCTTTGCATCCTACGAACAATTACATTCCAGCTACACATTTCTTTCACTATCTTCAAATCAGGAACAGAACCTGCCCGATTTTCCTCATCTTGCACCCTCGTCCATGCTGGAAAAAATATTGCTTAATTTCAAGGACGTAGACACTATCTCTGCAATATATAAAATTATTTTACAGTCCCTCCCTTTCAAAGACCCAAGAGGACAATGGGAAAAAAGATCTCTTAATCAATATATCAGAAAGGGAGTGGAAGGTAGCAATGCAGAGACTTCACTCGAGCTCCATATGCGCAAAGCATACAATTATTCAACTCAAAATTATATATCGAGCACATCTGTCTCGCCTAAAACTGTCCAAAATGTTTCCAGGGCAAGATCCAACCTGTGAATGCTGCAATCAAGTCCCAGCCTCACTGGGTCACATGTTTTGGGCCTACGCCAAATTAACATCATTTTGGGCCAAAATTTTTAAGTGCCTTTCAGACAGCCTTGGTGTCACAATCCCTCCTAACCCATTAACAGCTGTGTTTGGTGTTCTTCCAAATGGGTTTAAAGTGGAGAATGATAAACAAACTGTGATTGCATTCACTACTTTTGGCACGCAGACTTATTTTGCTAAACTGGAAGAATCCTAACGCTCCTCTTTTAAGTCAGTGGGTAACTGATGTTTTATACTATTTGAAATTGGAAAAAATCAAATATTCAGTTAGAGGATCTGTACAGAAGTTTTTTAAAACCTGGCAGGATATAATCAATAAAATTTTAGAATAAGCTCTTAAAGCACAGAGGAAGCAATTATCTCCACATTTCTTTTTCTTCTCCATTCATCTCTACTGGCCTATTAAACTCATCAAGTTAGGTATGTTTACAAGCCGTAAGTTTTACCCCGAGGGCCATGCTCTCTCTCTCTCTCTCTCTCTCGGGGTTTTGGGGGGGTGTCGACTTGTTTTTCAATCCTATTTTTTGTAAAAATTGATCGATTTGTATGAATGATTATAATAAAATTAAAAATAAAAAAAAGGAAAAGCAACCAATGAAACATAAGAGGAATTAGAAGTAGAAATACATAAATTACATTTAAAAGACTAATATTTCATAGAAAATAATTTATATGAGTGCAAAGCTTAGTAAATACACAAACCATGATGGGGCACTGAATGGTACTCGTCTTCATTACTGCCCACAATCAAATTTGCTTTCAACTCCTTTGCATCAATCCATTTTCTATTCCTGCTTTTTCCATGATACTCTTTCAAAATAAACTCACAAAATTAAAAAAATATCTGTAACAGCAAAGAACAAAACAAGAAAATATTACTCAAACAGTAGTGGAGAAAAGGATTCAAAATGCACTAGGACCAAGAATGGGTCTCAGCATTAAAGATAACTAAACTTTAAATTGACAATTTCCTGCTAAGATCTCGAAAGACAGGTGAATGAAACCATAGTACAATGGAGAAACGTAGGAGAGGAAGAAGCAGGGTAAAGATTTAACATTGCCTCAGGGGTAAATGTTGATATTACAACATAAATAAAGTTAATTCCCAACTAAACCATTGTCTTTGCGTAGAATTCTTGTTCTCTTGGTGTTCACATGAGTTCTCTCTAGGTATTCTGGCTTCACTCTACATATCAAATACACATGTGACTTAGTTTTAAGGGGCCAGTTTAACAGCGTGTGTATGTGTTTCAGTGCGTCTGCAATGAAGTGGCATCCCATCTACTGATGGTTCTTGCCTTGCACCCAACACTGTAGTGAAAAATGTGGGTTCAGAGTATCATTGCATGGACAGATGAGTGACCATAAATGCCTTTTTGAGCCCCATTGTCTCTGGGGAGTCTGCACACTCTTTTCAGGTCTGTGTTGTTTTTCCACTCACTCCCTTTGAGATACGCAGGTTCGATTATAATGTAGTCCTAGTGTAGCTGTGTGCATAGGTGTTCTCCTCAATGAAGTTGTCTCCTGTCTGTGATTGGTTCCTACCTTGCACACACAGTTGACAGGATAGACGTTAGCGCATGATAACCCAGAAGTGGATTAAGCAGTTTGGAGTATGTGTGTGTGTGTGTTATTTCACCTGCAGCAAACCACAGATTACAGTTCATCTCAGTTTGTTCATGTATCTAATATGACAGGCCATGTAACCAGCTGGCTTATTCAGATGAGGCTTGTGGAAAGTTGGAGCTTATGCTGACAGCACGGGGTCCAGGATACCATTCCATTGTAGGGTATGATCATTGACACTAGGCCACACTGCTTTATTTGAGCTCCCTATTTCTGTAAGGTAGTGCGCATAAAGTGCTTTTTCTGATCTACTTTGAAAAGGAAAGAGTAAATAGAGCATAAGAAAAATGTTATGCATAAATAACAATTCTTTAGATCAAAAAGAAAAAGGTTTGCATCATCAGAGATCAGATTTGATGATATGGTATTTAGTGGCCTCTAGTGTAATCACAAGAAATTGTTAAAAATATATTTTAGGTTTCCTAGTGACCCTTAACTGGATAGACAGGTAAGGGAATTGAAGAACTGACAACAAAGAAGTATGCATATATAGTAATATAGCAATAAGCCATATGCATAGGAATCAGTGATAAAAAGAGATGCTACCATACATGAATTTAGAGGCAATGCTACAACTTTGCATGTACCCCAATTTGACAAAATTCTAAAATTTTGTTTTAATAGGAACTTATGCTGAAGTGACAGGACTAACAGATCCCAAACTTTGCTACATTCTGGATGGGGTGCTTTTGCTCTATGGAATTATCATTACTGCATTGTTAATCAAAATGAAGGTAAGGAGTCTTGTGTGGTCAGTCCTGCCACTTTATAAAGGGGGGTCTTACTATTAGTTTTTTTAGTTTCAGAAACTTTGCAAAATAGCATTTTATTTTGGAGAATGCTGCTTCCTGCCTCATCATGCAATTTCTTTCATGTTGAATTTTGGGTTGATGCACCTAAAACCATTGAGATATTCAGATAAGGTTGATAAACAAAAACAAAAATATGGAAGCAGCTGCTAAGGAGACGACTAAAATGAAAGCAAATAGAAAGGAAAAACAAACTTTAGCATAAAAATATTCTGTAGTGTTTCATTTGCAAATAGATTTTTTTTAATCAATAAATTATATTTTTAAAGTGGAAAAAAATAATTTACTATGGAGGGGAACCACTGATGTTACTTTGGCTGTCACTGCTAGAAGGCCTGGGCATCCATTTGCAGGCTGGCCACTAGGCCACTTAAGGCCTATGTTGACCACGTTTGTGGTATCCCTTGTGACCAGGAGAGGAGGTGCATTGCTAAAGTACTTGGGGGTCCACATCAGTAATAAGATGTACTGCTCTGGTAAAACAGAGCAATGGTATAAAAATGGACAGAGCAGACTCTTTTGTCTTAGGAGACTGTGCTCTTTTAATGTGGGTAGTGACATCCTTTATGTGTTCTACACCTCTGTGATAGCCAGTGTGATTTTCTATGCTGTGGTGTGCCAGGCTGGTAACAGCACTTCATATATAACTATCGCAAGTGCACATGTTCTTCCTGTCTCTCTATAGGTTTCCTGCCCATCCCATGTAGACTGGTATCACATAATAAATGGCTGCTGCCCCAATGCTGTTAGGATTAGCTGCAGCTATGTAATCATTTGGGTCAAACTCAAATCCTGGAAGGCCATTGTGGCTGTAGGTTTTTCTTCCAGCCACTTTCATCATTAGAAACCAATAATTGCTGAAAGGAGAAAAAAAAAAAAAAACCCTGAGGAGTCCACAACCAGTTATACTGGTCACACTTCTGGTGACCCGTACATTCTATTATATCATAAGTTTGGCAAATTTAGTAAGAAGTACATTTCTTCACATGGGGCAGGAAAGTAATAGAAAAGCAAAACAAATTAGAATGGGGTCAATGACAGAACAGAATGATTGCCAAGCTTCTGTTTTTTTTTGCTTCAGTATCAACAACCCTGTTTGCAGCTCTAATCAGGGTAAACTATACTAAAACAGCAAATTTTCTGCCTAGATTTAAATGCTGAGACCAAACTGGCACTTCTTACACAAGAACAGGTTTGTGGACCTTCAGCTAAAGGGGTCAACATCTCACTTTTTTTATCATCTTTGGAACCTTTAGAAGATTAGCATCTTAAAATTGTAAGACAGTATGTATGCATGTGTAAGTTCTGTTAATTAACACTAGAATTATCAGAGCCTACAAAAAAACCCGTAAATCTGGCCCACCTTAAATCCCTTCGCAGCTCTCATTCAGTGTCTTTTGTCTTGTAAATGTGTCGATAAGCCCAAGCAGCAAGCAGCCTGCTATACCATTCCCCCCCCCCCCAAACGCCTCAGAACGGGCAAGAAGTTCTCCCAGTTCCTGCCTTGATTGATTATCTGGGAGTGAGCTACCCAGAATTGAAAGGGGAAATAATTTGATGTGTGTTTTGTGTCTACAACAAGCTATATAAACACATTGTTAAAACAAACGTTTTTCATGTTTTAGTAATAAATAACAAAATGTAGACATGAACTGTATAATGTGTGAAGGCTGATGGCCAAATATTAAATTAACACTTTTACAAAAGGTGAAAACATAATATGACAGCTTCCATGGTGTACCGGTAAGATCCGCTAATTTATAATCCGGAGGTCATGAGTTCGAAACCGGCTCCCTGGCAAATTTACCGTTTTGAGTAGTGCACTGCTCTTATTGTTAATATTATACAATAAAAACATACATTTGATTTGTGTCTGTAACAGCCGGTGTAAATTTATAGTACTTGTAAAAGTTAGCGTTTTTTTTTTCACTTTTATTCTCTCAGTCACGGTGACGATACAACACCCACCCCCAGATCTGACGTGGTTACTTTTTATCTGAAACTGGGAATAACTGTAGATGTGAGTGGTGTTTTGAGACAATGGAACTGGAAATTCTCTGATCTGGAGGGATAAAAGTTGACACACAAACACTGGTGAATCTGCCTGTTTCATATCTCAGCGTCACTTGAATTCTTTTTTATTCAGTTTTATTGAGTGTTCCTGCTCATGCTGAATTAGTATGTACCTTATGGTCCATGATGTCAAAGTCGCACTGACAAAAAACAGAGACATATGTACAGTCATATGAAAAGTTTGGGAACCCCTCTTAATTCTTTGGATTTTTGTTTATTATTGGCTGAGCTTTCAAAGTACCAACTTCCTTTTAATATATGACATGCCTTATGGAAGCGGTAGTATTTCAGCAGTGACATTAACTTTATTGGATTAACAGAAAATATGCAATATGCATCATAACAAAATTAGGTGCATAAATTTTGGCAGCCCAACAGAGATATTACATCAATACTTAGTTGAGCCTCCTTTTGCAAATATAACAGCCTCTAGACGCCTACTATAACCTTTGATGAGTGTCTGGATTCTGGATGGAGGTATTTTTGACCATTCTTCCATACAAAATCTCTCCAGTTCAGTTAAATGTGATGGTTGCTGAGCATGGACAACCTGCTTCAAATCATCCCATAGATTTTCGATGATGTTCAAGTCAGGGGACTGTGACGGCCATTCCAGAACATTGTACTTCTCCCTCTGCATGAATGCCTTTGTAGATTTCGAACTGTGTTTTGGGTCATTGTCTTGTTGGAATATCCAACCCCTGTGTAACTTCAACTTTGTGACTGTTGCTTGAACATTATCCTGAAGAATTTGTTGATATTGTGTTGAATTCATCCGACCCTCGACTTTAACAAGGGCCCCAGTCCCTGAACTAGCCACACAGCCTCACAGCATGATGGAACCTCCACCAAATTTGACAGTAGGTAGCAGGTGTTTTTCTTGGAATGCGGTGTTCTTCTTCCACCATGCAAAGCGCTTTTGGTTATGACCAAATAACTCAATTTTTGTCTCATCAGTCCAAAGCACTTTGTTCCAAAATGAATCTGGCTTGTCTAAATGAGCATTTGCATACAACAAGTGACTCTGTTTGTGGCGTGAATGCAGAAAGGGCTTCTTTCTCATCATCCTGCCATGCAGTTGTTCTTTGTCCAAATTGCGCTGAATTGTAGAACGATGTACAGATACACCATCTGCAGCAAGATGTTCTTGCAGGTCTTTTGAGGTGATCTGTGGGTTGTCTGTAACCATTCTCACAATCCTGTGCATATGCTGCTCCTGTATTTTTTTTGGCCTGCTAGACCTGGGTTTAACAGCAAATGTGCCTGTGGCCTTCCATTTCCTGATCACATTCCTTTCACTTGAAACTGACAGTTGAAACCTCTGAGATAGCTTTTTGTAGCCTTCCCCTAAACCATAATACTGAACAATCTTTGTTTTCAGATCTTCTGAGAGTTGCTTTGAGGATCCCATGCTGTCACTGTTCAGAGGAGAGTCAAAGGGAAGCACAACTTGCAATTGACCACCTTAAATACATTTTCTCATGATTGGACACACCTGTCTATGAAGTTCAAGGCTTAGCGAGCTAATCCAACCAATTTGGTGTTACAAGTAATCAGTATTGAGCAGTTACATGCATTCAAATCAGCAAAATTACAAGGGGACACAAATTTTTGCACAGCCAGTTTTTCACATTTGATTTAATTTCATACAACTAAATGCTGCTTCACTAAAAATCTTTGCTCAGAAAACACCCCAGTACTCAGATGTTCCTAGGAAATGAAAGACATTCCACGGTTATCTTTTTTGTTGAACGTCGAGTAAATTATTATGCAGACTGAGAGGGGTTCCCAAACTTTTTCATATGACTGTATACAGTATATCAGTGCTCCGCAACCTTTTCTCACCTACGACACACCAAAGTTCTTCCTAGAATTCCGCGGCACGTCAAAAGCTAAAATATATAGCACTGGCATAGCTGGGGGGGGGGGGGGGTCCAAGCTACGGTACAGTACTTTACTTTTTTTTTTTGTTCCTTGAGGAGGCGCAAAAAAAAAAATTTCTTTCAGCTTTGGGGCGTCAAATTTTTCACCACCCCTGGCAACATGATCTCCAGCTACGCCACTGATATATAGATATTAATTTAATACACAAATTTTACAATAATTTTTCATTTTTTATTATAAGTATACATTTATTATAAGTATACATACATAAAAACTATACTATATTTACTTTTATGCAATCTTAATAATTATTATAACATAATGACTGATTAATGTGATACCTGCACTTGTTTCAATGAACACAAAATTTTATATTCGGCTCAATATTTGACTGCGCAACCCGAAGTTCTTGGTCAAGATCTTTTAAGCATGACCGCTTATCATTTTTAATTAACACAAGAGTTGTTTGTCTTTTTTGGCGTAACTGGGATGGTTTGAATTTAGATGGCGATTTAGTTTACTGGGTGCCATTGCCTCGTTTGATAGCTGATCGCCGCAAATGATGCATTGTGGCTTTGGAGCCGTTTCGTCACCACACCACGAGAATCCATATCGAATGTAGTCTTCGTTGTACTTCCTTTTCACAATCTTGTTTTTTTTTTGCAACACTTGTGCTGGGTTCTTCATCATCTGTACGTGAAGACGAATCTTTTCCACGTAAAAAATGTATCCATATTTAAAGGGGTATAAAACTAAATATGAATCACACGAAGAACGTTAACCATACACAATTCAGCAACACAACTAATAGTAATGAATGATAACTACTGTCGCAAGACGAGTGAATGCGACATAGCACGACTAATACGTCGGCTTGAATTGAATCTAGGTGAGGGCACGGAGCGATCTGCCTATCAAAGCATACTACGGAGTTGTATGGCGACTACGTAGGGCCTACGTCGTAGGCGCCAGGCGATGGGATTTATTATTTCAGAGAAATCACACATAAAATTATGAAACCTTTAAAAGGCTATTTACGCGAATATTTCATTGCATGTATTCTCGTTATTGTATTTCTAAGGAGGACCTTTGACATATTATTTACAGTAGTTAGAAAATTGTCTTATTTGACCGCGTCACACCTGTATCGGCTCAAGGCACACCAGTGTGCCGTGGCACACCGGTTGCGGAGCACTGCAGTATATGATACAGTATTTGGAATAACTCATTTTATAGATAGATACTTTATTAATCCCAAGGGGAAATGTACGAGTTTTATGACCTGTATAGTACATTTCGGAAAACACTGTAGCACTGATGCAACATTATTCATATTATTCATATTCATTCGCATGCCTTCTTGCGCTTGTAATCAGTGACCATGTTTTTTTTTTTTTTTTTGATCTTGCTCATGCAGCCTCTACATTTTGGTGCATGGGGGTATTTCTTTTGTACTCCAGGAAATGCAGAGGAAAGAATAGTACAGAGAGGTCAGTTCCGCACTATACGCAATCATCAGATTCAAATGTTAACAGTTCATACACACCCAAGGACCGTCCTTTCTACATTTACGACATATGTACCTGTTGCAATGTACACACTATTCTCTGTGCTGTGTTACTATTACACTGAAGAGGCTGGAGAAGCAGCAGTCTTGGAACAGAAGCTTGTCGATGTTGCATCCTCTTTTGCTTTATCCATCACCTTTTCTTGTTAGAAGCAATGACGAAGTTCCTCTGCAAGGTGAGCCATGAACACTCTTCTTTTCTCAGTGGCCCCCGTGCATGCCTTGCACAGTACATGTGCGATGATCGCCACCAAGTCAAGGGAGTTATAGCACAAGCAACTGACCACCTGCGTGCTCCTGCAGCACTGAATAAGCTCACGCCTTCTGGTACACGATGTCATTGCAGCACTGGAAAAAAAAGAAAGACAAATATATGTGACATTTTGAAGAAATCATTTTATGACCTGAATAGTACCAAGCAGAAAACATCGTCACACTAATGCAATATTATGTGAAAATGAACAGCATCAGATCGGGTGTGAATTTATACTGGCGCTGTTAGTTAGAGTCAGATCAGAAAGGGGATGGGGGTCGAGGGAGAGCGAGAATGTGACTGAGAGAATAAGACTAAAAAAAGCTAACTTTTACTAATGCCATACATTTACAGCTGACAGTTCATTTACAGATCATGTCTACATTTTGTCATTTATTACTAAAACATGAACAATGTTTCTGTTTTAACGATGTGTTTACATAGATTATTGTAGACACAAAACACAAATTATTTCCCCTTACAATTCTGGGTCACTCACTCCCAGATAATCAATCAAGGCAGGAACTGGGAGAACTTCTTGCCCGTTCTGAGGCATTGGGGGTGGGGATGGTATAGCAGGCTGCTTGCTGCTTGGGCTTATCGACACATTTACAAGACAAAAGAGGCTGACTGAGAGGTGCGAAGGGATTTAAGGTGGGCCGGATTTACGAGTTTTTTCGTTGGCTGTGGTAATTCTAGTGTTAAAGATGGCCCAAGCCATATAAAGATGTGCATAATAGAAAAATAATTTTAAAACTCACCCTAAACATAACTGGAAGCAGGTGTAAAGACTTAAGCAAATATGTTATGCAGTCCTATTTAAAAGTTTGTGTGATGGTCTTTGCATTACCATTTTAAACTCGTTCAAAGCTACAAAAAAATAATACTTGAGTAGCCCATAAAGCACATGCATTAGTCAAGCCTGCTACGAAAAATTACATAAATTTACTTCTCAGTTTACTTAAAATATGTTGTAATGTTCTTATGTTTTAGCTGGAGAAACAAGCATTACCTAATATTAGTTTCAGTAAAACTGATATTTAGACTTTTTTGTTAAAAAGTGATAGAATGTATTATTCAATTCAACTATTGCTGTTGTATTGAGTGAAGTGCAGCATAATGTTTTATTGTGGAGGGGTCCCAGGGTTAATCCTGTTTTCACTTTCAGACTCTTTCTTACACAGATCTGAACAGTGTCCCAAATCCCCACTATAGTCCTCATACTTATACTACTTAACTGCCCGTTACAAACAAAAACAAGCCGGAGAAAAGGTTTACAATTTTATTCATGCATTATAAATTAAATTACTGTTCCCAAATATACCCAAAACAGAAGCAAAGTAAAATGAGTGTGACAAATAATATCAGTACAACCTGGATGGAGAAGTGTAGGCATCCAGTAAGCCCAGATGACCAGGTAGCTCTTCATTTTAGTAAGCTGACAGGCTTCTGTTCCGAGTTCCGACACGGCCTCCGGATGGATGGAATGACAGAGACTCAAAGTTTCTTTATTAGTCTGAATTTATTCCAGGCTTGTGCTTCGTTGATGTACCTTTTAAACCAATGGGACATCATAGTGTAGGGCCAACTACCCTCATTCAGGTCTCATGTGTTTTTGACCAAACCTGTTTAGGCATGATACAGCTGAGGTCAAACCTTATCTTTGTCCCTACATGTCCTTGAAAATTCTTACCAACCCAGCCCACCACTGCAGCCCCTCATATAGTTCGTACTGGTTCTGATGTGGTGTTCTCCAAGCAGATCAAGCTTTAACCATCTGACCTGGTAGATGGTGAGTACAGGACGTTTTTCCAGTGCTGTTAGTTTGGAAATTGGCCTTTCCAATCTAAGATTATACACTTAAAGGAATACTGCCAGAAGGCCGCTTCCTTCTTTTAAGCAACCAATTCAAACTGGTCATTTAAAGACCTTTTTCCAGGCAATTTCCAGAAATGCTGGCTATAGATAATACACAGCAAAAAAAGTGAAACAACAGCAAAAGAACATTAACAAAGCAATTTCTTTTCGTTTCCGAGTACTTTTTACTCTGCGTTACATGTGCCTATTAAAATGTCTTTACTTTAATTTAAATCTAGGTGAAGTTAAAGAATGATACCTTGATATGGTCTCAATTCATCACAAAAGCTGTGGATTCGTCTGTTCCTATGGTAGAAAGAGAAAATCATTTGGAAGAGTACTGATTTACTCAGCTACGTAAGAGAATCAATGCTGTTAAAACTTTTAGTGTATAAACAGTTGCCCATCTTTCTTTTACTTGTTCAGTTTTCCTAGGTAAGCCTTGTAAGAATGAAAATGAATCATTTAATAATAAATAAATCATTTTTTCATCAGTCTATTTCCTGAACCTAATTTATTAAACATGTCAGGAGTTGGAGCCTGTTTCGCAAGACACATCAACCTCAGGTGGAATGCAAGCCTTTCCAAAGCCACATTCATTCCTTCAGGACCATCTTAGAGTCACTAAATAAAGCTAATGCATATGATTTTTGGAATATGGGGAGAAATTAGAATGCAGAAAGAAAGACAGAGATAAGAAATTGCAAAGCCTTCCACTGAAGTCAGGTCTCTGCAGCTGGGAGGAAGCGGCACTGACCACAAAAACAATACTTGTCACTCCTATTCAGAAAATTGTATTCAGTCATGAAACCCTCAAGTATAGTGTTTAGGAACCTGAAGAAAAAAACAGACAACCATGTCATCCATCTAAATTTGTTTTCTTTTTTTGTCTTTTTTTGCAGCTAAGCAAGACGAAGGAGGATCCTGCTAAAGATGGCTTGTATGCAGTAAGTTTCACATTTGTTTTTGCACATGGTGAGAAGGTCCAATGCCAGTCTTTTAAAGAATGCAGCTCATTCTCTATTTGTGCTTATTCTAATGATATCTGGCCTTGGTAGTGTAAAGGTCATTTCTGCATGATGTAAGTACAAGGCTTTAGTTGCAGTGGGGGTATTTAAAGCATTTATTTTATGAAATCACTGGATATTTTTGTTGCCATATGAACTTTATTTAATATATCTGTACTTTAACAGTAATACTGTACTTGTGAAGTTTAAGAACTGATTAAGAAAATTACAAATGCATGTATAAGAAAATGGGTATATACCTTCTTTTACTTGCATTTTTTTATATTTACATAGCAAATACAGTTCTGCTGAAGTATATAATATTCTATTTAATCAATGCAACAAATATAAACACTACTGTATATCCACAGCACCCCATTTTCTGCTATTCTGTAGCTGGTCAGTTAGTCACTTATTATATCCTAATGTAAGGGGTTTTGTATTAAGTGCAGGTCTTCTATGTGAGTGCCACATATGCAGCAAGTGTAGTGTTGGTTGACCGACAGCTGCCTCTCACTGCTCAGGTTAAACTGTGCAATAGGCCAGGATAGCATTCATTAGTTTATTATCTAATTGTGTTTAAACTCTGAACAACCTCAAGAAATCTTTCATAATACAGTGAACCAGTAATTTGCCAAATAGCACATTCACATATATTAGAATGCTAGAGTCTTTCCATCTGTCATGTGATTCCTCACAAACTACTGGGGCTAATCAAAAGTTTATGAACTAATATGTTCTGGAATCTGAAAAAAGTTTAAATAGTAGCAACTTTGGCAAGTTATCTGTGGCCGGGTGTATATTATGGCAAAGTGTGCGCACAAGCGAACACCATGGATGTAAGAACATGAACAGCAGTGATATCTGTGGAGCATCAACCATATCACAGAAGGTGATTAAGTGATGTAGAGCAAGAAAGACTAAGAAAACAAGATGTTGAACCATATCGACAAACGACAAGTAATCCTGAATACAGCACACCTGAGCTGTACACAAATGCAGGGGCCCATAGGCATGCAAGGCAAAGTACAGGATTCAGAATGCAAGAAAGACACTGGGACAGAAATGCATGGTGACAATCATTAAGATCATCAAATCTAGCCTTTTTTAGAAACTATCCAAAGAGATGTGGATACTTTGTTTTTTTATTTGTCTTTTATTTTGGGACTGTAGGGTCTGTGTGTTTCGCTAGTGTAATATAAGTGGAGTGATACATAGTTTGTCTGTCCTGCACACTGATCTACAGTAATTATCATGTAAATTTCCTTGACACACTCCAAAAACCTTAAGAAGAATTTATTTATTCATTCTCTCTATTATTCTGATTACAAGCTGAACATTATATATTATATATATAAAGTTTTATGATGGAGGCTTTTTTTTTCAAGTCTACAACACTGGTGTCTTACTCTGACTTTAAAAAAACTGATTAAGGTTGATCATCATCTGCAAACCACATCCACTTCTGCTAATTTGAATATTCAGTATTTGGATGCTAGAATCCCAGGTGCACTTCGCAGGGTTTATGTTCTGACTGAAGCGTTTTCAGAAGCTCAGCCACTCAGACTGAAACTCAGTTTGCGGTTGGCTGCTTAAAAACTGTGGTATTTCCCTGCTAGAAGTGCTTATAAAATCATGAATAAAATGATACATAAATATATACAGATTTATAATCATACTTAGTCATTTTATTTGCCATTTTGACATATTAAATCCAATCATTATAAAAGTAATATTAAAATGAGTAATTTTATCTGATCAACCAGGAAATTACACTTTCAGTGATGTCAAAGAAAGGGTTCCATTGTGACCTTTCATTTTAGAACAACAAGGCTGTGTTTAAGGAAGGCATATAGGGAGCATGCACTGATAGCGCGTTGCCGCACCTTGATGAAAAAGAAAGATAAACCTAGCTGTCATGTCACTTTGCTCTTTTCTTATTGGGTCTTTGTAAAGTATGGATTCTGTAATATGCAAGAAAATCCGTCTATTTGTGTTGCTCCACCAGTACATGAACTAATATATTAGAAAGCGTATTGGTACTCAGAGGCAGACGTGGTTCTCTATTTCACATTTCAATTCTCTTCACATTACCACAATTCTGTCACATTCTAGTATTAAAGGGGGTTCTCTTGTCCTTTATTAATGAAAGAGACATGGTCTGTCAGTCAGTCATTGTCAAACCGGCTATATCCTAACACAGGTTCACGGGGGTCTGCTTGAGCCAATCCCAGCCAACACAGGGCGCAAGGCAGGAACAAATCCCCGGGCAGGGCGCCAGCCCACTGCAGGGCACACACATATATACACACACACACACACCAAGCACACACTAGGGACAATTTAGGATTGCCAATGCACCTAACCTGCATGTCTTTGGACTGTGCGAGGAATCCCACGCAGACACGGGGAGAACATGCAAACTCCATGCAGGGAGGACCCAGGAAGTGAACCCAAGTCTCCTAACTGTGAGGCAGCAGCGCTTCCACTGTGCCACCCCAAGAGACATGGTTTTCTAATACAATTATTTTCAGATTTACTAGTCATACTGTAGCTGTTGTATTATCATGTATACCGTGAAATTCATCCATACATGAGTTACTGCATGTTGGACAGGTTTCTGTCAATCTTTTGCAATTATGCTCGAGTTCTGGTTGGGTTCCCCCACCCTCTTGTGAATAGACAGATTTAAAAAAGGTTGTTATGCAATAGCAATGTGATGCAAACAAAAAATGTGTGACACAGATCAGTATAGCCCTCCATGCAAATGAATGTCTGTGACCCCGTCTCAGTCCAATGAACTAACAACCTTAATGTTACAAATAAGCCCTTCTCATTGCAAAGAAGAATTGAAGATCTCCCCCCCACCATTGAATGGGACAACTCACAAGCTACAAGTGGTGCACTTCCATATGCAGCTTCGTTGCAGCCTCCCAGTGCTATTGTGGAAGATATGTAATTTTTATTCCACACTAAACACACTGTCAGACAGTTACAGATGCTTACAATGACAGCAACGACTACCACTGAAGAATTGTGCACCATACGAAGGCAGGTTAAGATGACCTCAAAACACTCAAACACCTCGTGTAACACACCAAGAACGGTCATATGATTGAGGAATGCTTAACTAAAATAACTCAGTGAGTTAAGTGTGGGCAGAATATTGGCTTTTATATAACAGGATATTCAGCACAACTAATCGTGACACATGATTTTACAAAAATGGAAGTTGACTGTGGAAACCTACTAAGAAGAGTATGGTGGTTCTATCATCTATCAGAAAGATACAGTTCAGCAAATCAGAGAATTGTTTGACCTAAACATTGTATATATCAGCACATTACACAGAGATGTGGCTTCCACCATCCACCACTTTAATGCCGGGGACCATGCTTTGAGGGGTACAGCAGTAGGACCATCAATATGAATTCAGCTGTTGACCACTTTCAACAGCTAACTGTGGTGTACAGACTTCAACTAAGGTGAACTCCCATTGAGCCATTACCAAGATAAGCAAAGACTTTACCCTTGGGATTGATGACCACTACATTTGTACATGGATGCCAACAATATAAGTAAGTATACAACAATAGCATCATTCTTGTACTTCCCACACGTTGTAGGCCACCTTTGCCTACAAGGTCTGCTCACCATTAATGCTTGTTATAGACAGTTGGACTGCAATGGTGCGTTGAAGAGACACTGTTATCTTTTTGTGGTGCTGTTTTCCAATGAGGTTAGTGCTCATATACACACACAGTAACCATCCTTCCACTATGTGACATGAGTGCCCTTCACAGGCTGGGTGTGTTGGTAGACCAATTGCCCTTACAATATAGCAGATCTTAAAAGGAATGAGACCATTGGGAACACCCTTGATGTAAGAAGCCCAGTTAGTCACTAGAGTCGAGAGAGTTCTCTTTTTGGCTTGTCTAGAGAAAACCATTGTTTACTTGCACTCCATGCCGGGGACAGACTTGAGTTTGAGTTGAGGAAGCCCACAGATGACATCACCCAATGAGTAGAAGAGCATATGCGAGACAATGCACGGTGCCAGCTGTAGTGTTCTTGATACACTCCCCTGGCCAATGCCTTCATGGACACAAACCCCTGGGAATATCCTGGAAAAAATGTACACATTTAACACCCTGATGATGCATATGATGTGCTGATTTGAGGAAGTTTTTAAGTGATTTTCTATAATAAAATTCCACACCATCTTTTGAATTTCTCATTTTTAATAAGACTGCTTTCTTGTCAGACCTTTCAGTTTTGCTAATTTTGCAAATTCTTTGCCTCTGCTTTGACAAACAGGGGTGGTGGTCCCAAGCTTAAAGAAAGGGGACCGGAGGGTGTGTGACAATTTTAGGGGATTACACTCTTCAGCCTCCCTGGGAAGGCCTGTGCCAGGTTTCTGGAAGACTCGGATTTAGATAGATAGATAGGATAGATAGATAGATAGATAGATAAGATAGATAGGATAGATAGATAGATAGGATAGATAGGATAGATAGATAGGATAGATGATACTTTATCAAACCCAATGGGAAATTCACAAAAAAAAAGAAGGAGCAATGTGGATTTCGCCCTGGTCTCCAAACACTGGAGCAGCTTTATTCCCTCACAAGGACTGTAGAGTGCTCATGGGAGTATGCCCTACCAGTCTACATGTGTTATGTGAACTTGGCATACTAGTGCATCCCTCAGGGTGTCTAGTTGGCGGTACTTTGGGAGTATGGAGTACTGGGCCAGATTTTGCGGGATTTTCAGTCCCTGTAAAAGTGGAGTAAAAGCTTGGTTCACATTGCCAGCAGTTAAGCAAGACTTGTTCTCAGTGAGTATGGGACTCCACCATGGCTGCCGTTTGTCACCGATTCTGTTCATATTTTTTATGAAAATATTGTTGACCGTTCACTAAAACATGTTTTTGTAATATCTTCTCCATAATAATTTCTTCACTTATTTGCCTGTGATGCATGTTAAGCTTACTGGCTTATAGATACTTAATCATCCACATCACCTTTTTATATAATGTGACATTTACTAGTTTCCCATCTTTAGGAAGCTCTCATCTGCAGAAATAAAGAAACAAGAAGGGTAGTTGCAGGTAAACAGCTTTCGGTGTAGTGAGTTTTCCTGGTGAGAAAACACAGTAATATGCACGATGGTGCGTTTGGTGGGTCTTGGTATAGAAAATACACAGCATGTCACATTTAATGATAAAAAAATATTGCACGCCTGCAGTATTATGAACAAGGGGCATTAATAGATTTGATTTTACTGGTTCACAGACAATTGCCAAAAAAAAAAAAAAAAAAAAAAAAAAAAAAACACAGGTAAACACCGAAGTGTGAATGAGGCTTTAGGAAGCAACATTAATGCTTTAGAGCCAAAAAAAACTTTTAAAACCCCCCAATAAACTATTTATAGTGAGTCACGTTTCACAACTGAGAAATCTCCAGCAAAACTGATTTTAGTGTCAGTTTTGTGACATGCAGATTGAAACTTGGCTGTTTCACTCCTCACTAATGGTGACCAGGCCAAAATTTGAAGCCAGCTCTGACATGTTCGGCATCGTAGTACCACGTATCCAAAAAATAATTCTGGAAAATTAATATGAGATACCAAGTAGTGTTTGACAAGGAATTTTCATTGCTGGTATGAAGAAACCATAATTTTTTTTAAAGAAAGTCAATGCAAAAATGCTATAAAATCCATGACCAATTATTATTGTTGTACATAGTCACAATGTAAGTATGTATGGTATGAGTACATTCTAAAATTATCCAATTAATACTATCCAGTATATATTTTACTGAAGGTTGCTCGACTTTGAGTCATATTCCTAAAGAGGTTTTAGAAAATGTCAAAAGTGGTTAGTTTTATAAATGCCAAACTATTATTTTTATCCAAACAGGATTTGGACAGAAACAGAGTGGAAGTGTATGATGAACCTGGCCGTCCACGTAATCGTGATCTGGAGGCAGGTGGTGGGAAGAAACAGGTGAGTGTGCTACCTAAACATGTCAACTGGTCACTTCCTTTTATGGTCATTGGTTCAGCACTCATCGCTACGGACAAACATGATTGGAATAGTCAACAGAGTTCATGGGCGCTTGTTTTCATAAACGTCAAGTACTCGGTCCTGCACTGGACTTGGCCTTGTGCTCTGTGTTCCCTGTGATTGCAGCCTTGATAGGTGAGTTATATAATGGATGAATAGAAAGATTATACACTAGAATTCAACGAACCAAGTAGTTGGTATCCAAGAGTGTGGAGGTCAAACCCACTGTGAAATATTTGGTTGGGGAATCAGAGTGCAGTAAGATAGCTTTTGAGGCGCAAATCCTTAAGTCCTACAATTATGTATTGCTGAATCAGGTATTTATTATTTTTTTTACAGCTTTTCTTTTTTTTTTTTTATATATAACCATTTCAACTATTTGCACACCTGAGCCTTTGGTTTGGGTGTTTAGTGGTGGTAGTGGTAGGGATATCATCTTCACACAGAAACCATGTCAGAGTGGAAAATGTCAACAGATGAAACACAACATGAGTCCCACGCCCTTAAACCACACTCTGTAGGAAGTTTGCTGGTACAAACGTAACCCATAGGTGTACAGAATTGTGTTCTAAATGTATCTCACTTGATCACAAACAAGTCACAGATTCCACCTATACCTTTGCAGCATACAGTATACCTCTACACGCATAAGTAGATTAAGATTTAACCTTATTTTCTGGTTAAAGATCCTCTCAGTTCTTCTTCAATATTTAAAGGATTTATTGTATTACAAGAAGACTCTGAAAAAGATATAAGAAACAAATAAAAAGGTGTTAATTTTAGCAGTGTTATTTCAATTGAGTAATTTAAGGTTAGGAGATACCATTTATTAATATTCTAATTTAACACATTACATTTAAACAGGTCTTTAAAGTTCTGTTTGGAATTGTAATTTGTAGATATTTAAATTGTCCTGAAACAATCAGATGAAACTGACCAAATTAGAACTGAAATGGACTTTTCTGGCTGGGAAAAATCTGTTCTTGATCAATTTTATCTTAAACCCAGAAATTCTATGGAATTCCTCCGGTATACCTAATATACCTGG
Organism: Erpetoichthys calabaricus; assembly: GCF_900747795.2. Lineage (NCBI taxonomy): Eukaryota > Metazoa > Chordata > Cladistia > Polypteriformes > Polypteridae > Erpetoichthys > Erpetoichthys calabaricus. Next base: position 190,540,570 of record NC_041397.2, read on the forward strand.
GTAATAACAAAAATGTATCTCTAATATAAGGTACTATGTTACCTGCAGGAAAAGATACTTTTTTGTTCAAGTCCATCTCTTACAGTCCACCAAGGATCTGCATGTTTCTAAATACAGATCACGAGGGATTCACGAGCAATTGCAAAAAGCACTGGTGACAGAGGGCAGCCATGTCATTTTATAGTGTTTACATATACAGATGCTTCAGAGCTACAACATAAACAGTTTAGTGGAGAAATTACACACATAAATTTGCATAGTACTGTAAAAAAATATTCCCTTTCAGCCATCAATGGCCATAGAAATAGTTCAATAAATATTTGCTGTAGGTTTGATAGTATTTGCCTTCATTTAACAAACCTCATTTACTATTACTTATAGAAAGACTTTACATTATTTTGCCAATGTCTTTGCCATAATTTCAACATTGCTGAAAGTAATTAAATTGATCTGTAATATTCACATTTTAATAGGTTTTATTTTTTTGAAAAATACCACAATTGATGCCTGACATAATGTTTAACGGTTTCTTTGTTAGCTTCCTCAAAGAAAGGTATTAATGGACTTCATTTCTTTCTTTTTTTTTTTTTTAAACAAAATTCTGCTAGGCCTGCAACCTTTCCATCTCTGCATGTGGGTCAAGTAGGGGCACACACCACCACCAATTTAACTAGCAGAAATGAAATAAGTAAATAACGTATCTCAGTAATTTAATGTATTGTTAAAATGTTTATAGGAAAGTCGACTTAGTTGCCATAATTTAATTTTTCAATTTTCCACAATATTCTTAATTTAATTCCTTATCAAGAAAAATCATTTTTTGTAGTGACACTTTCTTTTTCTGAGACCCATTGGTTCATTTTTTGTAACACAATTTAAAGGGTGCATGACTTGTACATCACACTGTTATGAATACACAATACTATTTAGCACTTTGCCTATTGACTTAATATGGGAAATATATGAATATGCATTTGCATTTCTGCTTCTGGTGGTTGACTATTTGATGTTGAGATGTATTTTAATACTTGGTGGTTGTAACTGCATAACAGTATAATGATAGACTTTTATTTTGTTTGATTGTTTTTTTGTCGAACATTCAGATCATCATTGGTACTGGTGGTCTAATAAATTGTGAAACACAGAGTCTCCCCCTCACAGAAATCTCCCTCTGCTGCGGCGGCCATTTCAGTCTTGTGTGGCACATAAAGCTTCAATGATCGGTTTTCTTGCCATATCTCTTGCCTACACATTCATGAAACTGAATCTACCTCACAGCGCTCACTTGAGTCAGATCCAAAATATTCTCCACTCCCTTTCTGAAACTCCATGAGCCAACCCAAGTTTAGAATCTCAAGACGTATAAGCATCCAAGTACTCAGGCCAGTGGATTTAAGCAGAGGAACGGATGTCATAGGCTTGGCCCTTTAAGTGTTTGCGGACTACTCTCTCCATCTCTTTTGGTGTCACTTGCGCACACACACACACAAATACACACACGCACACACACACACACACACACAAATACACACCATCTGCATGGCTTTTCAGAATGGCTCTGCCTCTTTTGATAAAGTATTTCTTCCAAATCCCCCATCAGAATTTTCATCCCAAACACCCCATTACACTTCTTGAGTCTCAGGGAGCCTCTTTGGTTTCTAAAGCTCCTTTCTACAGGGTTTATCAAACTGTGACATTTCTAATTTATCAAAAGGATCTCCGTTTCTTTAAATTCTGAGGTGTATACCATCTTTTCTATTATTCTTTAATTGTGTTACTTTGTATTTTATGCTCAGTGACTTGAATTCCTTCTATATTATCAGCTTCTGTGATTGCAATGCACACTTCCTACCTATATAGTTGCTGACCACAATCTTATGTCTTTTCCTGTGCTCGTAATAAGGGCGCCACAACTTAAATATTAACTGCTTAATTTCTCCTGTGGTCAGTAAGTTGAATTCTGCTTGCAATGCTAGTCTCTCCTTATATAAAGCTTAGTAGCGGGCAACTTTACGTATTCAAATTACTGAGGTATCACTACTCAGTTCTGTAATTAGTTTTTATGTGCAGCATAAGAGATAATTTTTTCCCTTAAAGTATGCATCTCAAATGGTAAAATGGTAAATCTCTGGAGAAGTTTTAACAAAAGTATGAGGATATAAATTTAATAGCAGTATATGTATAATTTATTAAAGAACTGAGATACCAGTTACAGATTGGAATAGTAGGGTCAAAAATGTTAAGGTCTAGGAGAAGGGGTGTCTCTTCACATTATATCAGTAACATCATTATTGTAGATATTATTAAAGTGAAGCAACTTATAAATAAAAAGTAGTCAAAGTAGGTGTGAAGCACAGAAGAAAGAATATTGTTTCAAATTCACGTAAAGAACTCTCCAAGTTAGACCACCTCAATAATTTTATCAAGGAGTGTAAGACATGTGTGTGCAGTTCAAGATGATCTATGTAAGGGAGAATTTAATTCAACAACTATGAGTTTATCATAGGAGTTTATCATAATTGTATTAGCAATTAAAGAGAGACCTTTCACCGTCAACTGTATATTAACACAGTTTGATTTACTTCTATTTATTTTTACAACCATTAAAATGTACTGCCCCTCTGACTCAGATTACCCCAGCAGCTACAATCTATATTCTTTATATATATATATATATACACACACACACACACATAGTATACTTATGCAAAGGATTATAAATTTGTAATAATTACTATAAAATCCACAAGGTGTGTATATATTTCTGAGTGCAAACACACTAAAATTGTGGTTTGTTTTTGTAATTTCAAAGGCTAACGCAATCTCAAAAACACAAACCTACCAGAAAACAGGTGGTGGCAGACAAAAAAAAAAATAACACCGAAAAACAAAGTTGCACTTAGCGTTTTTGCTAATTTACCTTCTTGAAAAAAATAAAAGTGAATGCAGTACATCAATATCACCAGGCAGGCGTCTCTGGTACAACAGGAACAACTGCAAGTTTTTTGGCAGAAGCTTAGGTTTTACCTCTCCAGCTGGCTTTATTGAAAGAAGAAGGTCCAAGGACTTCTTCAACCTTAATCTTGTTTTCTGGTTCCTCACTAGATGTTTACATTTGAAAAGATTTTGTTCTATAGTACAAATAGGATCTCATATTTTAAATATGGCTAAATACTTTTATATGCATGTGTAAACGCAAGTGTTGTGTAACATGCAGAAATATACTAAAATTGTGTACATCAATACTACACGAAATTTATATACCCATCCATCCATTGTCCAACCCACTGAATCCAAGCACAGGGTCACGGGGGTCTGCTGGAGCCAATCCCAGCAAACACAGGGCATAAGGCAGGAACCAATCCTGGGCAGGGTGCCAACCCACCGCAGAATTTATATACCTTTGTATCTCTGTATGTACTGTATACACATATACACTGTATTTACTTATATAATTATAATATATATATATATAAAAAATATTCCTATTTTATATATATATATATATATATATATATATATATATATATATATATATATATATATATATATATAGTATCTGTCCCATGCTCAAAGCATAAAAATCAGTGATGTGCCAATGATTGATTATACTGTATCTGCTGCCCACTGCACTGTGCCTTTTGTGAACCTGTAACTGCCATGTATATGACGGCACTGTGGTGTAGTGTGGTGTGGTGTTCATCCTTCATCATGCATTTCAAGCTTTTTCAGCTTGGCCACATTGGCTTCTTCATTACTTGCAAAGGCTGGCTCAGCTAATCATTCATTTTAATTTTCTGAAATGCAGTCTTGAGCAGGCATGACCTTGTTCACAGATGTGTACTGATTCCTTTTATTCTGTTTTTTTCATTTTAGAGAGGCAAAAGTGGTGACACGCTGTACACGGTAAGTGCATCCCAAATTAATTCAAGCTGAAAGTAAAGCAACCTTATTTAGAACAGTTTCAAATATGACTATTGTTAATTCCATCCAGGGAGACCATAAAGCTAAAAGTTGTCAGGTCCATTCCTGTCTGTTAGTGATCAGTTGCAAGTAATGAAGCCATTTAAAATAACATGCAAGCAGTTATACAATGGAACTGGACTTGCAGAACACTTTGGGTCAGGGTTCAATATGGTAATACACTACATTGAGTACATTCTTCATGCAGAACCTTTCATGGAACTTTGCATGCAGTATAAATGAAGGGCAATAATCAGTTCTACATGGAGTTTTTACTTTTTAGTATTTTTTCTTTTTAATTTACTGTACTGATGCTAAATCTGTCGACTGTTAGTTTTGCTCTATTGTTAAGGCCATTCTAATAATTTAGGTGATAAACTGTGATTTATATTGAAGAGAAATTTGTTACCTTGAATTATATACTTAAATTCAATCTAAAAACACCTTCTGACTGTGCTAAAGTGGTATTAAAGGTCAGTTAATTTGATAGAGAATGTATTGGGGCCTGGCAGCTCCAGAGTGCCAGGTTCATCTGCATGAAGTGTGCACCTTCTCTCCATATCTACATGGATTCCCCCACATTCCAAAAACGTGCAGATTGGGTTCATTGGTGTTTTAATTGAATTGGTGGGAGCAATCATGCCCTGTGAAGGACTGACATTCAAGATGATGTTGACTCCTGCTTTACACCCAGTGCTGCCATTGGTAGGCTTTGGAAGTCTAAAATGTGGCTAATCAGATTCAGCAGATACTGTACATAGATAGAGAAGTGCAGGATAAAAGTAACAAATGTACTCTGGAACAGACAGTACAGCAGTCAATAGCACAGTAAACCCAAGAAAGTAATAAATCAAAGATGCAGGTGTAAAATAGCTGGAGCCAATAACTAATATTTTTACATTGAAGACATTAGTACACCAAACACCAAAGTTTTAGATGTGAGGACCACAAACTTGAGTTTGTACTCACCAAAGATTGATGCTGGCTAAGCGTATACTGTTGTGTGCGTATATGTGACAAATACAATCTAAATCTGATCTAATCTGAGGCTGTAAGCACACCCCAAATTTTCCGTTTTACACAGGCGCCATGGTGCAGTCTACATATTATAGCCGACCATTAGTCTATTCTGTTGCTTTTGTTTTACGGTTTATTTTCAGTAATACTGTATAAAAAATTGTCCATTAATTAGATTTTTTAATTTAAAAACATTGTTACCCTTACCAATGAATTATAATAAAACAAAATTGCCATTGGATTTTGATGACATCATAACCACCCAGCTATAGTTGTTTGGCTAACAATAGTGTTGGACCCGAGTCAACATTTATTGTGTTACTCTGGAAAAAAATATAGCTCACAAAGTTCAATAGCTTAGGTTTAAAGGTAAAGCTGAAGGTCATCTGTAAAAAGTGTGTGCGTTAGCTGAACTTGGACTTTGTAAAAGAACAATAGACAGACAGGCACAGGATGGCCATGTTGTTCTCCATCATGGTGTCCACATGCTTGGTGATCCCCACCCCAAGGTACTTTAAAACTCACAAACCTACAGGCCAGTTATGCACAAGTGTAATATTTTTACTGGATGGCCCAACATGTCCAAAGGAGCAGCTCTTAAGACCACCTGCCTTTGAGCCCTAGTGCCATGTAGTTGCTTGGATGAACAGGGTTTATCTTTGCCATTCATGGAGGAGATTAAATTCACATTCATGGAAATAAACCATCAACGGGCATACAATTATGATAGAAATCTGTCAGTTAGATTATGAATAAGTCCTACAAAGGAAATTAGTGACTTTAAAATGCTTTAGATGTGACAAAATGTAACTTTTCTTTTTTGTTTTAAGTCTTTGAAAAAGGACCGTCCTGTTGATGCCTACAGTGAGATTGGACTACAGAAACAAAATCAGGAGGTAATAATTTGCATTATTTTACTGTCAAAATTACTGAAGAAATTAAATACCGGATGGAGCATAACTGGTTAAATTAAACTTTAATAAAAATCCTGCTAATCTGAGCTAAAGCCCAGCTTAAGAAAATGAATGCATTTTCACTCAGTCTGCATGATGATACTATCATAGCTTTGTCTTCTACAAAAAATAAAATTTTTTTTGTCATTTCTGATCCCTCCCTTACTTATCTAACTTTTGTAAATCACATTAAGAAAGTTTCTTACTTCTACTTCTGCAGCCTTCCTAGTGTTACTCTTGTTCCTCTGCTCTTATGAAACTGAGAATCCTGTCTTTGCTTTCATCATATTCCACATTGACTTACTGTAAATACCTCTCTTCTAATTCATTTGGTTCAAACCTCAGATATAAAACTCCTCACTGAGGCCCTCGGCCATGAGCTCATACCACCTGATCTGCTTAGTCGTCTGTGGCTTTGTGTTCAACGTGAAAAAGTCCCATTGCTAATCTATAAAGCCTTGCACTGGACGGCATCAGTTACCTCCTGCAGCTCTACAGTCCTGTTCACTCACTGTGGTCCACTGATACTGAAGCACCTCAACCTAACCTGTGCTCTGAAGGTGACTGAGCCTCCATCTATTATAGCACCTGCACTTTGGCTCCATGAGTTCTTTTAAAAGACAGCTAAAAATCCGCACTGCTCAGGAAGGCATTTAACTTACTCGGACATTCTGACCATTTCTGTCAGTTCACCATTTTTTGCTTATGATGGTACCTGGTATGTCCAAATGCTAGGTTATTATTTTTTTTTTTTTGACTTCCAGTACCTTATATATTATTCCTCTTTTTTGTTATAACTCAGAACTATATATATATTATTATGTATTGAATACTTTGATACTGGCATCAATTCAGTGATATTTATAGTTTATAGGCTCATTGCTGTCACATATACAGAATACACGGACATTCTTACTTGCAGTAAGTGAGAATAACTACAGAACATATTTGTCTGTCGAGCTTTTTCTGTGCTTCTGTTTCTGTTGTACCCTTTTGAATATTCGTGAAGCACTTTTAGCATGGTAACATAAAATAAGATTTATTTATTTATTTTTTATGGGATGCAAAAAAAATCACCTGTGCATGTAATAACGATCCTATATAAACAAGGGAATACTGAGGGCTGCAATCCTTACCTTTTTTTGCCAAGAGGGGGCAACATTTCCCATTATTTTTCTCTAATCAGTTCCATAAGTAGATGTCATGAAGGAAAGGAACAAAACTCACATTGAGAAATAAAAAAACACAAAAACACAAAAACTCTTTACCTACACAGATGAACTTCTGGTCTACTATAATGAAAAAGTGAATAATAAACAAAACAAACCTTATTAAATACTGATGATCATTTAGGATTTTAGAAAGCTAAAACGCCTTTAAGTAAAGATCTTGATATGCACAGTAAAGTTATAGACAATTAATATAAAGTTTTAAACTATGAAAATTTTGAATATACAACAGCAAAGCTGCCCTCAGTTTGTTCAAGCTTATTCTTTGTATAAAAAAGTTTTTTCAGAGGGTTTAAATTTTCCTTTTTTCGGGTCTAAACCTATACCATATTTATCAACATCTTTATTTGAAGTCCATAAAATTTTATTCTGCTTCAGTATGTATGGATACACTTTCCAATGTTACTTTTTGCATCTCTATTGTCAGGATAAACTTCAGTTTTCCTCACATAATCATAGAAATTCACTGCATGACCAAGTGATGACATTATTTGAACTACAAGAACAGCAGATGGATATGCTAAAAAGGCATTCAAGGATGGATGTCATTTATGATGTTACATTCTTCTGGTTACTCACAGCACTTTTTCATTAAGCATCCACCTAACTACATTCTGTCTCTCTCTCTCTCTCACACACACACACACACACACACACACACACACACACACACACACACACATAGCAGACTGATCCAGAGGCACCAGTTATCAAGTAACACTTTCAGATACAGAAGGAACACTTGGGGTACACAGAGAAAAAAAACACAGCTCCATTCAGACCAGGCCTAGATTGAGTCGACTGTCTTTGGAAGTACACAGCCACAGAACTAACATCAGCATCACTGTGGTGCTTCTTTTCATTGTAATTTTCTTTTTTTTCTTAAATTAAAGTGATTCATTCTAAGAACTTGTTTTTACTTTTTAATTAGCAGAGACGCAGAGGAAAAGGTGGAACGGATCAAGTGTACCAGGTAAGATATCGAAGAATTACTACTTTTATCATTAGTCATTATCGGGATTTGCTGCAAATTCAATTTGGCGTGAATTGTTTTGCTTAACATTAAAAATCAACTAAAGGAGGTTGCCATTTGTCATGACATCTGGCTGTGAAAATCTTTGCTGCAATACCCTCTCTAAAGGGGGCAACCAGCCTACTTGTGTGAAACCAGAAAATGGCTGTTAAACCACAAGAGAGAGAAATCTAACAACAACTCCCTGATTTTGCTTTTTTATTCTGAAACACCTTTATTATTTAAATTGTTGCTTCCTAATGATGAAACAAGTGGAAAATAGCATTCAAGTCAATTTTATTTTTTAGAACACATTTAATACAACAACACTTGACCAAAGTGCTGCACAGCTTCCATACATACATGCATACATATACACACATATACATATACACATATATATACACATACATACATATATATGCATATACACATATATACATACACATATACAGTTAGGTCCATAAATATTTGGACAGAGACAACTTTTTTCTAATTTTGGTTCTGTACATTACCACAATGAATTTTAAATGAAACAACTCAGATGCAGCTGAAGTGCAGACTTTCAGCTTTAATTCAGTGGGGTGAACAAAACGATTTCATAAAAATGTGAGGCAACTAAAGCATTATTTTTAACACAATTCCTTCATCCACCACCAGAATTAGAAAAAAGTTATCTGTCCAAATATTTATGGACCTAACTGTATATACACATACATATACTGTACATACACATATGTACACATACATATATATGTACTGTATATGTTTATATATATATATATATATATATATATACATACATAATTTGCTTGAACATTGCAGTTGATTTTGCAACTTCTCTCATCGCATTAAGTATCAGAATTTGCTTGCAGGAGCAATTTATTCGTGTTAATTCGAGACATAGACTGCGGACCCAGCGGAGGGGGAAGCAGGACGTCAGGGGGGCACCTCCTCACTTATCGTTGCTGGTAATGGTCAATATTTAAAGACTAACAATGGAGAAAAAATGAACAAATTGAGTTGTAACAATGGAAAAGATACATCAAAATGTTAAAGTACATCAATATTATAAGTAAAAAACAAAAACATTATAATGTTGTTAGGAATATAAAATGAAATCTTAAAAAGTCCACATTGTCAAACAAGTGTCATTTGTAGCAGAGATTATTCATTATGTTCAAATACTAGCAAGTAAACAGCTGTAAACTTGGTGCAAAGGATACCTGAAGAGTAGAAGTTACCTTACCACAATTTCAATTTTATTCATTATTTGCAAATAATTTAACACATTTTAGAAAAAAATCTGAAATTAAAATGTTAAATAAGCAAAATAGGAAAACATACATTTTTTTTAAAGTTAATAAATGCTAATAGGAATTGTTGGATTGATGAAAGAGAAGTGTGAACAGTGAAATAACATCAGGTTTGGTTAAAAACATTTATTAATTTATCTATTTACTTAGTTTTACTGTGCCGGCCATGCTCTCTCTCAGGGGTCGGATTGATTTGTTTTGAACCAAGTCTCATAAAACTTGACTTATTTGTATGGAATGTTATTTGTTATTAAAATCAATAAAATCAAAAACTAGGAATATGCTGGAATGAAAATCTGCGACCATTGGGGGGACCTTCAAGAATCAGCATTGACCACCCTGGAGCAGAAGCTTCACCCATTAATACACACTACTATATATTCACCTGAATATATAATAAAATAATAAAAATAAATAAATCAGGAGTGGTCTCCTCCAGACTTTCTCCTATACTCAGACATGGGGATGGATATTTGAGGAGTAAACCGCAATAAAATGATTATATTTTTATATTATGTACATTAAAGACCCATCAACAACAAATCAAATAAAATTAATAACTATTATAAAACAATTAATATAAAAGTGCAATTATTATAAAAGTAAAGTTGAATACAGCTGCATGAATAAAAGGTAAAGTACCACTTCCTGTTAGTGGAAATAGCCCAAAAGTTGATAGAAATCTACATTTTTTACCTAATTCTTGAAAGCAAAATTTGGTTGACGTAAGTGAAAGCGCACTCGGGTTACCGTTACCATCGAATCTTTGGACGATGACAATACTTTCCCAATACTTCATACATGAGAAAGTAACAATGTCTCAGGATTAAAAAAAACCAAAACAAAAACATTGAGACCTTTGGAAAGTGCGTGTGCCGATGAGACTAAAAGCGAGAGCACTATGAAGCCGTTCATTGTGAAGTTCACTTTCACCACTATTTTTACTAATTTGGGCACAATTGAATCTTCTAATTTTTTTTTTTGTAAGAATTAAGAGGAATCTAAAGCAGTATTCGAGTAAATTTTTCCCTTCCACCCACAGGGACTGAGTGCAGCAACCAAGGATACATATGACGCCTTGCAGATGCAGCCATTGCCACCACGCTAAGAGTGGCTCACCGAGGACAGCAGCTGATGGAGGCTGATGTGATAAACACAATGCTTGGCTGAATGATATTCTGGGGTAACTTAGAAACGTTTCTTTAACACACATCTTAGAGGAACTGGTTAAACGGAAATTTGTCTACTTTTACCTAAAATAAATATTTTCAGTTATTTCTACCTTAAGATGTACAGTCCCTCTTGTAACTCTCCTTTTCCAATTGTCTTTAAAAGATACGCCTTTCTTTATAGCGGCTTCTGAATATGAAAAAAATGTTGTCGGAGAGTCTGGAATATTTGTATTTTTCTTGAATAAATTCATTAAACCACAAAGTTAAACAACCAGATTAGAAAATTAGTATTTGTATAATTGAAAATAAAAATATATTTTAAAAAGTGGTTTTATATGCATAGTAGAATAAATTGATCCATTTGTGTGCACATTTTAGATATATTTACAAATTTATTGCTAAGTAGATTATGGGGCCTTAGCCTTACTTTAAATTTATGGTATATACTAAATGAATATGAATAAGTATGTACATGCACATGATATCTATACAGAGGTACAATATTGACAATTATACTGTATACACACAGTTATGTTTTTATACATACATAAAATACATTTCTATACGAGTGAAGACCCCCATCCCTCTCCGTTTCTCGTCTTCACATGAAGCAGCTCGCCATGCACTCTGAACCACAAAGTCAGGAAGCAGCAGCCTACCCGGCTAAGCTAAGGGCACTCAGATGAGCAAGCAGACTTCAGACTCCGTTGCATTACGCAAACAGACTGGTTGACAATTAAGTCCGAACAACTGGAAAAACAATACACACCTTAAATATTCTAGACGTGTTTTTTGTCCCTTAAGTATTGAACATGACAGGTTTGTATTTGATGTTTCATTGAAGACTTTTTTGATCTGCAGCCTTTACACTTTATACTGTAATAAATTACTCCCAGTAGATACTCACAAATAGCAAATTAGAAAAGAAATGAAACCATTTTAGGCTAATGGAAAGTAGGAGGAAAGTAAGTGCATACACCATAAAACTGATTTCCTCTGTCATTACTGCACTCATTTCATTATAGCCCCTCACTACGTTGCCCTGTACGTTAACAGATCCTTATTTAGTGGCATTGAAGGTGACTAAAATAAAAGATGACAATTCTTTCCATATTTTTGCACTTTTTTTGTTTACATTTTCTCGGGCCTAATTTTAGCATGAGCCCCTTGTTTAAATAACAGGGTATGATGCACATTATTGAAATGTGGTGACCTGCAGTCACCTTACCGTGTCTTTATATATGTAGAGAAAAGTTAAGCAAAATGGCACCTTTTATTGGCTAACTAAAAAGATGACAATATGCAAGCTTTCGAGGCAACTCAGGCCTCTTCATATATATATATATATATATATATATAAAATTGATCAACCTCACAATGCGTTTTAATCACGTGCTTCCCCATAGATCTAGCATGGTTTACGGATACATTGATAGGGCCACAAATGGGCTGAAGCAGAGTCGAGTGTGCAGAGTTCGAGAAACTCCTCATTCATTCCTTACGCCAGACTCATTACTTTTGCCCATGAAAAGCAGCCGTCTACACATGTCAATCATTACACAGTGTAACAATGGAAATTAAAATAATTTAAAAAAAAATAGCCAACATGTAATTACATAATTAGATGATATTCAAGCAGAAACAGCTACAATAAGTTTGGCACTTGTGCATTAAGAACTCATTTATTTAGCCTAACTGGATCATTTAAATGCAAGATTTTTCAATTAAGTGTAATTAATGGTTTTTTGATTTCAATGGTGTTATCTGGACTGCCGGGCTATGAGAAGCTTTTTCTTGTGCTGTAAATTGTGCCTAGTCTGAAACAAAGGATGTATACAATAAGGGTTTTGCTTTATTTTCAACAACAATGTGATTGAATGCACTCTCTTAGAGACATGGAGATATTATAAATCATAAATTAGTGTGTACAAAGTTATCAAGAATGCTTCTCTGCATGACAGCAGTGTGTTCATCTTTATTTGCAATAAATATTAGATGTGGAATAAAATGTCTGCTGCTTCCTTAACTTTTTCTTACTGAAAAAATGGATTATGCCTCACTTTGTTATCATGATGTCATTATAACCATTCCCCGTTTTCATCTTTTGAGTTACTCCAGCCTAAAACACGTTTTTAGTGTAATCTGATATTTTACATGGAAAGCAAACAGGAAAGTTCTAATTCCCATAATACTGTGTATCTGAATTGAAGACTCACCTCTTCTCTTCATTCATCAGTCAAGAATCCTGTCTTCCGTTGTTTTCAGGAAGTAACTGTTAATGATGTTTTAGCAAAAAAGGCACACATTTTGCAGTTTAACCATTCAAATGGATAAAGGACATGTAGATTATGCGGCATAAATCATGCCAGACTTTTTTCTTGTCTTTTGTCATGAACATTAACAACATTATTTGCCATTGTTCAGAAATGGTCACCACAGGGTTCTGTTGAGTTTGAATCTTCAATATGTAACCTCTCCATAAAAACATGAGTTAAAAACTCATTCCTCAGCTACCACTACAAAGTATATGGGGTAAATAACATAAAAAAAGGCATTTTTGGACAGAGTATTAGCCCTGGCCATGGCACCAGACTACTGCAGGGTCTACTCACGTGCAGCTTGCTGGGAATCAGAAATTAACCAGTCTGCCCATCTTGGGAGGTGAACCCAAGGATTTACAAGACCCACATAGACAACATGCAGGCACTGCAATTCAAACCCAGGACACTGGACCTGCGTCCATCATCTGCATTATTAGTTTGCAATATTGTACCATTTCTTGTTCATAATAATAGAAGCACAGTATATATAACAGCAGGAAAAAAATGGTGCAGTTCAATGGCCCAATAACCAGAGGGAGAACTATGGACTACAAAACAGTAATCCAAACTGGCCCTCTCTGGTCTGATCCACTCTTTACTCGGTACTTCAACCTCAACAGTAGCTAGCCTGCTCTCCTCTCTTTTTTTGTAGAAAGGCTGGCCAAGAAACTGGACTTGAAACTAGAAGGCGGTCAGCTTAGTGCTCACCTCTGACCTTCAGCATCTCAACCAGTTTGCCAGTACAACAACCATATAAATACATGAAAGCATTCACACAGTAGATGTTTACGTGCAAATTGATGTGGAATAGTGTTTGCTACAGGATGGTGTTATATAAAATATAACACTATGCTATTATGAACAAAGCTGCACATCCTCTCTTTGACACACAAACACTGAGGACTTTCAACCAACAACTTATTCAGCAGAAGTTTGTGAAGAAACGCTAATGGGGCTCCTTTATACCAACAACAACACGTCTGCATAGCCTCACTGGAAATGGGACTGCCAAGTCAGAAGTCTTCTTTCTTTTTAACTATTTTGGTGTGGGGAAATTATATTATATTATATACACATATACATCTATTTATGCATTTATTTATTTAAAGAGCTTCTGTAAAAAGGGGACAAATAAAGATCTGTCTGTCAGTCTATTCTACAATAAACATTTATCTCGATCACACTAAATAAAGTGTCAAAAAAGTGAAATATGATGATCATAAGATAGAACTGATTCTTGTGTATAGGTGGGCAGTTTGGAGGCACATGTAAAGACTTGAGACTGCAGTTTCCAAATTGCACAAATGCTGCTGTCTAGTGCTACATTAGCCATTGGTTTATTTTTAGCCTCTTTAAAGTACGCTGCATATGAAAAGGAGCCTAGTCCGGCTTAGAGGCTGTTTTCACTTTCATTTCCATCGTGAGTTGGAGATCCTTGTTCTGTTCTCCTGCTAGCACAAACCCTTGGGACTCACACAGCCTTATAAATTTTCCATTTAGAGACTTGTCTAGGACTTTCCTCCACTTTGAGATGAAACAGTCGTCTTTGGGTTGTTACCTTTAATAGATCCTAAATAACGGCTTAGCATTGTTGTCACAGATGGGGCCAGTCTCTAGTGAGAAACTGTTTTAGCACCCCCCTGAGGATTACTGTGTATTGCTCTCAGGACAAAATAGGTTATATATCCCAGCTGGTAGGGGACTGTATGGAACTAAAATAGTCTTGTCCTATCAAGAAGTCATGTGGTCTGATGGCTGGATTCTGGAAAATAATCAATAAGTCACTATGATATATGAACAGAATTGGTTTAAACAGACTGTCTGGCCAACTAATATACATTCACACACAAAGCCGAGATCTCAGCTCAATTGCTATCACTTGGTGAGTATGAAGGTTTAACAAGCCAGTCTCTGGGACACTGTAGATGCCATGCCTTTTTCAAGCATCTTTAATATTATTACAGTCTAAGCATCCCTAAATACAGGATGACAACAGCAACGAGGAATAACCAGTGAGACCACAAGGAGACACAAAGTGGACAATGTGAAAACTAGAAACAACTTCAACATGACATCAAGGA
Organism: Erpetoichthys calabaricus; assembly: GCF_900747795.2. Taxonomy (NCBI): domain Eukaryota; kingdom Metazoa; phylum Chordata; class Cladistia; order Polypteriformes; family Polypteridae; genus Erpetoichthys; species Erpetoichthys calabaricus. The sequence goes on from NC_041397.2 coordinate 190,555,634, forward strand.
AAGCCTCGCTCTTGTAGGTGTGGACTCAAAAAGACCGGAAAGTTGAAAGAACTCTGGCGAGATGCTGCCCAAGTGTCTCTTCCTATTTTATTTTCATTTTGTTCTCTTCCCGTTTCTTTTTGAACAAATCGGGGAACGGACAGGCTGTTAAGTGAAAAGAAACAGTGACGTATTGCATTTGTGAGATAATGGCACGTCACAGTTGTGCCCCCTGTCAGGGGAGTTTCTTATCCTGTGTAAAGCTGACCTGGTGTTGACTGCACAATGCAATGGTAAGACAACTGGTCACAAGAAAGAACAGTGTGTAGTCATAGCCTGGCAGTACAGTTGATATGACTTGGCATTGCTAACATTTGCTACCATTTTGAAGCTTGAAAAATTAGTCCTTAGTGTCTGTGTATAAATTATTATTTAGTAATAATTTGTTAATATTTTTGTTATATTTATTCATTTAGTTTTGACCTTCCTGCTTATTGTATAGTGGTGCTGCCATTCTGGACAATGATTGCTAAGAAGTAGTGACTTGTTGCTAGGAGACGTGGCCTCATACAGTAGGTTGCATGTGAATACACCATAGGTGCAACTGAATAAAGGTCAAAGGTTAGCGCATTGTCCAAGATTGTGGAGTCAACCAAACTATTTTAACTCTTTGAGGGCTGAATATTACTTTCCAAGCAACGCAGTTTTTTGAAGAGCACACAAAGCAATGGTTTTACACATAAATCAACATAAAACATCTGTTGCTTCATGTGGTGGCCACCAGTTCGCTCTCTCGTGGCTCAAGCCACTCACGGGCAGCAGGGTAGCTGCCGGGCTATCTTCACATAGTAGTTGCAGTGCATCGTAGTCTGGTTTGCACCTCTCGTCATTGTAAATGGTGGTCCTCCCAGGCGATCGTTGCCATAGGTGTGTCAGCTACACAAACCTGTTCAGCGCCACAATCAGCTGGGGACCAATCAGCTGATGCCAGTACCTCACATTTGCTTTCGATCACTGGTATCAACAATCCAATTCAGCGATAATAGGCAAAACGTCGTCCACGGAGTATTTTGCTTTACACATGCGCTTCAATCTCTCGCCAGATGTTGATGCCATTTTTGCCGTCGTTTGCTCCTCGCTACTCACGCAAGCGCAAAGGAATCTCTGTCAAACCAACAAAGCTAACATTCCTTCTACCAAATACAATGGAACAAAAATGTAATGGCAAGATTTGTCACCGTTTACAGTTGATCATCGCCAACAGTCCCTCCCTGTTGACAAAAGTCAACATCTGCCCTGAAAGAGTTAAAAGGGTGCAAAATGTACTGGTATTGAGAGTTAAAAGAATTCTTACTTAATTAAAAGACTTTGCATTTTGGTTTTGCAATTAGAACACTGGTGCACCTTAGCTTGCATTCCTGGTAGTGACACTTTGCTTTGTTTTCTGCTCCTGGTTTATTTCCCCTGCCTTTACATTGCTGCCAGAACAGGTTGCTTTGGGCAAACTCCTGCATTTCGCTGAATTTAACAGTTAATTACAACTGTTTTTGTGATCCTATAAATTTTTTGCTGAATACTTTCAGATCAGCAAACTGGAATTAATGCATCAGCCTCATCAGTTAAGAGGTGCAGGCTCTCCTGAGTGCACCACTGCAATGTAGTAACCCTTCCAGGATGGTCTGAATACATTGCACTCATACAGAAAAGGTTAATTGTGAACTTAACTCTTTAGCATTAATACTTAATGAATGAACTGATAAAACGGGCCAACAGCCTAAATTGAGTGGATTTAGTGTGTAATACATATTTAAACTTTACAGTCATATAAATTGACCAGTGAACTTCATTCTTTCCATCATTACCTGTTTATACTAACATCAAATACTTACTATTATGGTTTTGTTATAGAGAAGCAAGATGATGTGGAAATTTGCAGGACGGGTTTTACAAGTATGAAATTCACTCTGTATATTGTCATGTAATTAGTTACTGCAGATTTCTCCAGTAGAGCACAAACCTCTGTTTATCTAATTTCCAGTACTAGAAAATTGAATAATTTATTAGAGTATGCTTTAACACTAGAATTACCAGAGTCTACGAAAAAACTTGTAGATCTGGCCCACCTTAAAACCGTTCTCACCCCTCTTTTGTCTTCTAAATGTGCCGATTAAGACGAACAGCGAGCAGCCGGCTATTCCATCCCCCACCGTTGCAGAACGTTCACTAAGTTTTCCCAGCTCATGCCTTGTTTGATTACCTGGGAGTCACTGAACTGCTGGAGTATTAGAATGGAAATAATAGATCGTTATTTGGAATACATGCATTTCATGTGTGTTCCGTTTCTACAGTAATCTGTGTAAACACATTGTTAAAACAGAAACTTTTTCATATTGTAGTAATAAATGTTACAAAATGTAGGCATAAACTATAGAATGTGTGAAGCCTGACGTCCAAATATCAAATAAACACTTTCACAAAAGGTTCAAGAATGATATAACACCTTCCGTGGTGTAACGCTAAGATTTTCAGAATCAGAGCACAGCAGCCTTGCCGTGCCTTAGAGACCAAAGTTCGATTCCCCACTGGGAAGTGTTTTTTTTTCTTTGTAACCTCAAACTGACATAAAATTTATAAAATTGGTATGCACTGTAAATCGTTAAGTTTAAAATGTCGATCGCGGTTATTTCTGTTGATTAATTCATGCTTTTTTACTTTGAGTCAGAACAGGAGCTTATTCAGCTTCTGATCTGACTTCAACGCACCACAGTATAAATTCACACCCGATCTGACACTGTTCGTTTTCAAATAATATTGCATTACTTCGACGATGTCTTCTGATTGGTACTATTCGTGTCATAAAATGATTTCATCAGAATGTCACATATATTTGTCTTTCTTTTTTTAAAATGTGTGTTGATCACCGCCAGCATGTTGTAGCACACAGCAATTGGCCACCTGCATGTTCTTGCGCACACTAAGACAGCGCTATATGCAATCATCAGATTCAAATGTTAACAGTTCACACACACGCAAGGATCGTCTTTCTTACATTTACAATGTATGTACCTGTTACAATGTACACACTTCTGTCTATGCTGTGGTTTCTATTACACACCTGAAAGAAAGAGACAATATATTTGAAAACATCATCGCACTAATGCAATATTATTTGAAAACGAACAGCATCAGATCGGGTGTGAATTTATGCTGGAACTGGAAATTCTCTGATGTGGAATCAGTTCTGTATGGTTGTGGGCGTGGGTGTGAGTGGTGGACATAACTGGGAATTACTGTGAATGTGCGTGGTGTTTTGAGATAATGCATAGAGCTGCAAATTACAGGTGCTTGTTCAGTGTAATAGGAACCATAGCATAGAGAGGTGTGTACACTGCAACAAGTACACATGTCATAAATGTAGGAAGGGCGCTCCTTGGGTGAGCTATAGCGCGTCTTTATGTGAAAACAGCAGTGTCAGATGGGGAGTGTCTGATGATTGCATATAGCGCTAAGTTACTGCTCTTTACTATGCTTTCCTCTGCATGTCCTGGAGTACAAAAGAAACAGCATACAGCAACACGTGGGGACTGGCAAGATTGGGGGAAAAAAAAAAAACATGCGGTCATATGTACCGTGATACACTGCAGAGCTATAGCGCGTCTTTATGTGAAAACAGCAGTGTCAGACGGGGTAGGGAAGGATCCTGAACGCGACTGAGAGAATGAAAAGTGAATAAAAAAAAACAAAGCTAACCTTTACAAATATCATAAATTACACCGGCTGTTAGACTGAAATCAAATGTATCTTTTTATTCTAAAATAGAAAAAATAAGTGCACTTCACTTCTCAAAAGGAAGTCGAGCAAGATCGAACTCTTGACCTCTTGATTCCCAGTCAGCACCTGATGCTGTTGCGCCATGGCGGCAGTCGTAGTATAGAAGTGTCAATGTCACAGACTAAGGCGACTTTTTTTTTTCCAGCAGTTATATTTTTGAATAAAAGTGCACTTGTTCTGTTTGTACCTTTCATGAAAGTGTTTCTTTGATATTTGGACTTCAGGCTTCATACATTATATAGATTATGCCTACATTTTGTCATTTACTACTAGAATATGAAAAACGTTTCTGTTTTAAAAATGTGTTTACACAGATTACTGTAGAAACGGAACACACATGAAATGCGTGTGTTCCAAATAACGATCTATTATTTCCACCCTAAAACTCCACTTCACTCCAGATAATCAATCAAGGCATGAGCTGGGAGGAGTTTCTTGCACATTCTAAGTTGGTGGGGGGATGGAATAGCCGTCTGCTTGCAGCTCGTCTTTATCTACACATTTAGAAGACAAAAGACAATGGTGGAGAGGTGCGAACGGATTTAAGAAGCGATTTAAGATGGGATGGATCGAAGAGTTTTTTCGTAGGCTCTGGTAATTCTAGTGTTAATCTATTAAAAAAAGTATGTTCTTCTGTCTGTTTCTAATTTTTAGTAACTCAAGGGGTGTAAGAAATTAATGAAGCAGACAAAGTACACACTGTACTTGATTTCCATTACTACCTTGTAAAGTGTCAATACAAAATCCAAGAAACTTAATTAGCATTTAATAATGGGCTGCCAAGACCAGACCAGATGATGAACAAACCAGGAAACAATTAAAAAAAAAAAAAACTAAAGGAGCTAATTAATCATTAACCAGGAAGTCAAAATAAACGTTTCCAAAGGCCAAATACTGACCAAAAACAAAACTCAAAACAAATTGCTAAAGTTTTCAAGCCTTGCATTCTTTCTAATTACACACACAAAGCTCTTTGATTTATCCACAATCTGGGATGCAAACAGATCCATGGTGTTGTGCTACAAAGCAATGTGTTGGTGATGTCTCACGGTGTGACTTCTTGGGCCACATCCCTTCAGCAACCAGGGAGTTGTGTCCAGGCAATGTGACCCTCAAAATGGCAAAGCCCAAATGAACCATAATAAAAAATAATTGATTCTAACAGCCTGATATGGTCAAAATAATAATACTAAATTGAATAAGGAAATCTTAAATACTTAATTTTTAAACATCATAACAGGTAAGCTATTAAAAAGTATATCAAGTTGACAAAAACAATCAATGCCTCCTCAACACACTGATAATGAAAAGCTACAAAGTGATCTACTACTGAACAGTCAACTCTACAGCGATTTTGATTTCACATGACACTTTGGGCAGTCGTATATAAAAAACTATTGTCAGATCTACTAAATTATTTTATAGTGGTAAATTGATAAACAGTGGCGAAATATTAAAATAAAAATTACTACACTGTGCACAGTATGGAGAACACTCATAGACATCCACCTATCCTGACGTTTGACGAAAGCTAGGAAATGAAAAAGTTAAAAAAATATTTTTCTGATTGAGATAAAGAGCTGAATATGTGAGTGAGATTTTCACCATATCTTAAATCAGACCTTCCTTTTTTAGAGATCATGATGTCACCATAACCTTCAGTAGGAACACTATTAAGAGCTTGGATGTGTGCACATAACAATTAGTAGATGGCTCCAGCACACTTTATAGAATTTAAATCTATGCATCACTGTAATCAATCAAATTAAAGTGTTGTAGCTTTAGGTCATGTAAGAGTTAATTATTAAAGGCCCATGTCTGTAACTCTTGATTCTTCTAAATAACCAGAAAACCACTAATATTTATCAGCCCAAGGCTAGGAATGTGAAAACTAATTAAGTGAATATGGAGAGGTGATTAGGTGATGGCCACTTCCTGGGCCAGGTGGCAGTGTGTCCTTTGAGTCAAGATATAGTGGCGAGAGATGGATAGACAGTAATTATGGTAAATGAACAAATGAAAATATTGGTGTGCAAAAGCAAACCAACAGGATGAGGGAGTATTGTCTTAGGAGTCTTATAGTAATGAAAAATGTGCAAAGCAAGGTTGTTTAGTGATACGAATTGTAATAAATACAAGGCTTGTCTAGACTAAGGGGCTCACTTCATTGAACTGTGTTAAGTGCAATAAAATCTTATTCTGATTGCTCATCCAAAAACTCCTGAGTGTTTTTCTTTTGAGGCGAGAATGACTTTTTCTCTCCACATCAACATCATGTTCCAAAGCTGAATTGAAATAGTCCAGTTTATCTTGACAGCACCAAGTACAACGCACAAATAAACTCTGGACGACCGCCTGCTGCGTCACACTCATACTTGTGCTCATTCATACTCGGGCTATTTAGAGATGCCAATGAAACACTTAAATCAACGTCCCTGGTGCTATCTAGCATAATGCAAAGTGTTATTGTTTAACCTGGCTTGTTTTATGAAAAATGCAAGCACAGCAAAGATTGGGTGTGAAAAATTGAGGTTTTCCTAGAGCTATAAAGGAATGTAAACTAATTTTTGATTAAGAAAATAATCCAAAAAAAGAAAAAAGGTTGGTTTCCCTTGGGGTGTAAAAAATTTGAATCCTGCACCAGCAATCCAAAAAAAGGTAAAACTACGCACTTGATCATTAAATACTTCAGGCCATGTGAGTTGTTTTGTTAGACTGTACCACACACCACTTAACATAAAACACACACTTCCTCTGCAAGCTAGGAAAATTGCCATGTCCTCACCTGCACGCTTCAGCTTCATATCCTAGCTGTTATTTATTGTTATTCACAGTTCAACCACGCGGACTTTAGGTAACCAATTATGGCAGCTCCATATTTAACAAATCTGGAAAGGCAATGTGGACCAAACAAAAACAAGATTAAATACACAATAAAAAAACCTAACAAGTGTGTGGGTAACCAGCATGCAACATTTCATTTACATTTCTACACTCGCTGGCACTTTGATAAGATTTAGATGAACATGAAAAGGGCAAACATTTTGTTTCTCAAACACTATAACCACTAGTACACAATGCATCTTAGTGGAACCATTTCTTATTTCTCTGAACCCTGGAAGCAATTAACTGCACTCTGTTTCTGCACTTACCTCAGCAAGGATATCCAGATAATAAATTTGTATAAAATACAGTAACATAAGTCCAACACCTTAATTTTCTTCAAAATGCAACAAAGACAGGGTCAGATAACAGAACAGAATGAAGCACAATGTTAAAACACTTGGAAAATGGTTTAATGATGTTTACAACAAAAATGTACTGTACAGTTACAGTAAAAGATTATCTATATATATATTATATATAAAAAACAAAAAAAAAAAAAAAAATTACAGCAGACAAATGCATCTAAACAAATCTACCATTTATCCCGATTCACATACGTAATTTCTACACAGTCTTTCAGAGCTAAGCTACCTGTGGTAGCTATTAACTGGCAGCCACAAAGAAATGGATCCCCCTTTTCTGTACATGAGTTAAACATAACCGGAATGCTAAAATGTTGGTTAATTGGTCCTGAAAGAAGTGCTTCTTAAAATATATATAAAAAAAGCACAGATGCCATTTATATACAGATATTTGCTTAGTGTGATATTTTGCCATTAAATTATGTCTTTAAACAGCAGTAGTATTTTGCAAAAATGCTATGGAATGAGGGGAAAAGAAAAAAAAAACACACAAAAGGGGATACAGTTCTTTAGCTGGTATTTGTCAGTGAAAATGCAATTATACAGAATGCACATCCTGTGAAATCTACAACTGAATCAATATGTACACTTTATTTAATTATGAATATCCGGGCATGAAAACTGTATCACATACATTTAAACACACCCAAAACATTACAAAAATACTATTATTTTAAACTACTAAGAGTAAGACGGTTCAGTATTTTTTCTCCATGCTATGACTGAAGAGAGCAATACATCAAAAACGAACAAGAATTTTAAAAACGACACAAAACCTTTTAATTATCCCAGAAATTATACCAAAATATACATCTAGAGCTTTGAATTACTGAGGTTAGACTAATGCAAGTGCTGGGTAACTGCATTTAATACACAAGCCTAAGGTTTTGCAAGAAGAAACAAATCTTTGGTATCTGCATCAGCGAACATTTAATATTTGGATTTTTGCTTTGGGATAGAGCTTGTAAGATCCTACAACCCCCACTACATTAAAAAAATCTGTTAAAACTCCTTCATTTCTGCACAAGAATTTTACAGATATCTAGCGCAAGGTTGAGGACTACAATGCATAGTTGCACAGTGGAACAGTGTAGAAGAAAAAGGAAAAACTCCAGAAAAGCTAGCAGTTAAAAAACAGCATCTCCTAAGCTTTTGCAGTGCGCTTAGAAGAACACCTCAGTGTGTATTAATTCACATCACCCCCAGCCCAAAAAGGGTTAATATAAGCACCCATCAGAGTAGCCAATTAAAATCACACTTCTTCAGTCCATCAACCAATCACTAAGCACCTGAGGGTTCACTTTTTTTATGCAGACTGCCCTCTACTTGATGTAAAAGAAAAAAAAATATATTTTTTATCTTTGGAAATTAAATAACTTTCCACAATTGTCTCACAGTTTACAGTAGTCTAAATGGTATCACAGGTAAGAAAAAAAATGGAAAAACTAAACCTGAAAGACAATAAATGTTATAAAAATTGTAAAAAATATCCACATAGTCATTTAGGGGTAACAAAAGGCTGTCTGCCATAAAAGTAGCATAGCCTTCCTGTTACTGAAGGCCAGGTGAGGAGGGAAAAATCTCAAGTCTGCTGATATGAACAGCACTTATGCAGGGCCTTTATTTGCAGTTAAAAAAAATCCAAAATTAATCTTACTTTTTCAAACAGGCTGATAGTGGACTGAAGACAGTTTAGTTCATACAATCATTAAGAAGTCTTTGGTTTTCTCACTGGCAGTACAAATCTGGGTAATATCTGCTAGTAAGCCACATGGCAGTACAGTCTTGCAAACATCTACATTCAATGAAGCAATTTGGGAGCTATATAAAGGATAGTCAAAATAAAAATGGAAGAAATTTGGCGAAAAAATGATAAGGATTTTATTTCTGTAGGGGTGCAATAAAGAATGGCCTATAAACTAAATTAACAATAATAATATATTAATACAAATATTAGCAAAAGTAACATAATAGAAAGTGTCAATAGTGTACATTTGGTCAAAAGATACATTTAATAAATATAATTTTGAGGGCTTGTCATGCTATACAAAACATTAGTATAGGCATTTTAGTTTTGGAATAATCTAACATCGAACAACAGTCACTTATTACAACTTTCATTCTGTTAAAAAATTACATATACATACATACACAGACACACACATATATATATATATATATATATATATATATATATATATATATATATATATATATATATACACACATATACATATGATACATATATATATAAAAAATAAACACACACATGGCATAAACATACTGGATGTGGGGGATAAATAAGGGTGTCTTCTAGGTTATATATTTAAAAAAAAAAAAAAAAAAGGATTAAACTCAAAATTTGCAAATTTTCCCCTTTTAAATAAGACATTCCATGTGTTTCGTATGTTTGATGAACTGTACTGCCACATGGAACTGGTATAGCCCAGATTTTAGAAGTATATACTAATCAGACTTAAGTAAGCCACTCTGAGGGGGTTTTAAAGAAGACTTAAAGCAAGTTTTACTCTGTCACGAGTTAGAAATGAGGTATACAACAGCTCCTGTAACCTGCAGTGGATCCCCACAAACCCACCGCACCCATCGCTTACACAAAGAAAGAAGAGAAATTGTTGAACATTTCTATCATACTTAGGAGGTATAAATTAAATAAATTTAGGAAACACCCAAAAAGGCTTGTGATCTCTAAACCACAAACGATTAACAGAAAATATAATCAGACTTTTAAAGCTAATTTTTAAGTTTCCTCTCCAAGAAGGCAATTTAAAAATATGGTGAACATGCAGGGAAAAAAAAGTCCCAAATAACTTATTTTAATAAAAAGTAAATATCAATTACGACCTTTAGCTTTTAGAAATAGGATTCAATTTCTTTTTCTTTCTCTGTGTTATTATAGGAACATCTTAAAGTCTTTGTTCCAAGTGCTCTTTCTTACATAATTAATGTCATCTCATCATTCCTATTTTATCTACAAGACAAACTAGCTCTTATATTAAAAAAAGTATCATGTCACAATTACTAATAACCACCTTCACATATCATCTGGAGTTTATAAGTAAAAGCGTTCCATATGTAAAAGAAAAAGCCAGTGAACATTCCCTCTCTTTCATCCATCCATTCCATTTTCCAACCCGCTAAATCCGAACACAGGGTCACGGGGGTCTGCTGGGAGCCAATCCCAGCCAACACAGGGGCACAAGGCAGGGAACCAATCCTGGGCAGGGTGCCAACCCACCACAGCTCTCTTTCTCTCTCCTAACTAAAATGTATAACTTTAATTAACAGGCTCACTGGTTTAAAACTGATAAGCTAATTTTTATTAATATATTAAGAACTGACAAATATACATTTGTAAAATAGGTTTGTACTGATATGTAAAATGAATTATCAATTTATTTTAATTCAGGAATAATGGTGCTACTAATTTAAATTAAAAAAATGCCTGAACATATACAGACAGACACATTCAGTGCATCACGCCTGTATAAACCAGTGACCTTGCCAATTTAGGGAAAAATATCTAAGATACAACTATAGTTCTAAAGTTTGAGATCAGGTGCTTATAAAGTCTTGATAACAAACCCTCATATTTTGCAAACTAAGAGAAAAACACCTATGATAGTCACCCATTACGCACTATTATATCAGGACTACCAACATGGTGCTTGGAAAGAGCACCAGCAACAGCCATTATACAGTAGCAATACATTTTCAGATCCACCACTCAGGTGCAAGGAGCAAGTTCTTATTTTTTTGGTCTAGACAGAATTATTTCGCATTGCTATCATAAAAGGAAGTTTAAAAATTTGCTTTTTTTTTACTACAAGCATGACAAGCCACTTACATTCAATTCATAAACAAATTATGGAGCAAAAATAAAAATAAAATAAAAACTCGAAAATAAATCACTCGGTAACTTCATCTTGTGACCACTCCCTCATCAATTTCCCTTCTCACCCTTGCCAACCATCAACCAACAGACAGGATAAGAAGAAAAAACAAGCATGAAAACCTCACAAATACATTTTTTTTCATTTGTTTTTTTTTTAGTAAATGGCAATGTGATGCACACTCTGTATCAGGCCACGAATAAACCAAGTGGAGCTCAGAAAAAAGGCCTTTTTGCTTTGCAAGTAGGATTACCCAAAAAAAAAAAAAAAAAAAAACACCAACAAAAAACAAACAAGACTTCCCCTCACCCCTTTCCCCTCCTCATGTAGTAGTATTTAACATTTTATAAACAGGTGTTAAGAATGTACAGCAAAATTAATTAAAAGTTCATCTACATTCTAGAAACTATGATGATGATCTTAATGATGTAGGTACACAGTATGTGTGTTAATTAATGTAAGCCTTAATTGCTAAACTATGCTGAGGTATTTTATTTTGAAAGGAACGCTTAAAAACAAAAAAGCAAGGAACATGCAAGCAAGGAATGCACTGGTGAGATGTGGGCCTTTCATCAGCGTAAGGGTAACAAATAACATGCACATATTTCTTTCTGTATTTGATACCAAAACATAACATTTGTAAAAGAAAACAAGGCAGTAGAAAGGGTTAATAACCCATATATACATGTGTGTATAAAGTTGAATAATATTAAGTTAGTTATAATCTAAATTAAAGACACTGAATTGTACTAGCAAATTACAGATTTTCAATCATTTAACTAATATTTCTCTTAAAATGTTTCAGCAAACCACATGAGCAATTTTTTACAAATACATTTCCTCTGCTTGCTGTCCCCTTTTATCTTTGGGTTATGCATTTAAATATTAAAAACAGCTACCTTAATTAATCAAAATAAGAATATTTGATAATTCTGATTAAGTGAAATGCAGGTATCTGCATGTCAGAATCAATTAAAATTATATAATTCACAAAATAATGCCCAGGCACGATTGCAAACATGTGAAGAAAAACTGGATTCACAATACTAAGAAACAGAATAAAATGAATAACTCAAAATTATCTAGGAAAACAGTATTATTTTGTTTAACATTCAGAAATACTGTCCTTTCACACATTTAATTACAGATGAAATATCCCATGTAATGCATAACTCCTTTTGGAATCCAATACTTTTTTTTTTTTTTTAAATATATACAGCACATGCTAATTGTATGGAAAAGATTTTCAGATTTTAAATGATTATCTAAAATGTTCTCTTCATAATCAATTGTATACCCTTTTGCCAATGAGGTAATTCTTTGACAACAGAAAAGACAGGCCCATAGAAAAATGTTAGAAGGAAGGACAAAACAAAAAAAGAATGGTCAGTAGCAAATATATTCTAAATGCACATGAACTGCACTTAATATAAACTCTCTCATTGGTACAGCAGCTTGCTAGAAAACGACTTTGGTTCAAGCTTTGCAAGATGGCTGACTGCAGGTAGGAAAGCAGCCATGGTAATATCTGCTCTACAGTTCATTCATTAACAATGAAAAATAATGAAAACAATCAATCAATCAATGCTGCAAGTTTTAAAAGTAAAAAAAAAGAAAAAAAAGTAATCTGTCATTTTTGTAAGGTAGAAAATAGTGACATTTAAGACTTTCATGTGCACAGATTACAAGTTAATCAAAATCTATTATGCTTTTGTTGTTAATATAAATCTTAGATATTAAAAATTACAGATTGGTAAATTCTGAATAAATAAAAAAGCACTACACCTTTTGTTTTATGGTTTGTAGTAGAAATAAAGACGTTTTTATCAATATTTTTCTAATAACAGAGATGTGCAAAGATTTTTTTACTTACATAACCTGCAGCTCCTGTCTATTATTTTTTATTAAGCAGCCTAGATTTGAAAAGGCTGGGGAAAGGAGACAATTAAAGCTTTCTAAATTAAGTTAAAACAGACTAAACTTGTAAATGTTCTTTGGATACAATTTTTATAAGTTTACATATAAAAATATTGCATCTCTCTCTCTCTGTTGGTCTAAAATGTCCAGACTGTTTTCTATAAACATTTCTCACAGTTTCACTTAACTAAATTGAAGTTTCTTCTTAGCTTCCAAAAAATATGAAACTAAAATATGTCGGGGAAGAAATTGAGAGAAATCTATTTTTCCCAAATGAACTGTAGATCAATTATCCAGTTTGTTATTTTTGGTACAGGTACTGTGCACATGTAGAAGGAAAATTATACTGAAACAACTCTGATAATTTAACACTGAGACAGCCTCTCCTGAAATGCAATGAAATTATATTGCTATCTTATTAAAAAAATACAAATACATAATAAACCACACATATCTTAACAGTGATCACTTTGCAGTTTTAGACTCTCCCCTCGAATCAGCCATTATTTGTAAAGCTGCCAATCCTTTGTCTTTAAAACATATGAGCAAAACACCAAAAAAAGTACTCGGAAGAGAAACTGATATGCATTACATAAATAGTTGAATTTCTGAAGAAATACCTAAACACCATTTTAAACAGTGTGCAAAAGTACTCTTCAACTGGTGTTTTTCTTTCCTAGCTCAAATTTATTCAAAAATGTGCATTTAATCTCTCTTCTGTATAGGCAGCTAAATAAGTAAATGACTCCACACCAGCAGCTCACAAGAAAGAAAAAAAAAAAGGAGTATATTCTAAACTTAGTTGCCACATGACAGAACTAAAACCTTGGGATCCACCACTCCTATGGCAAACAATATTTCTCCTGCACTCTCTGCCTTTGCATCCTTACAAAGGATTGCATGTATATGGAACAGCACTCTACGCAAATCCTGCAAGTCACTTTTCTTTCGTCAGTGTAACTGCTAATATTCAATTTATACAAAAATGCTGCTTTATCATCAGTGTTCCCAAAATGGAGCATAAAGGAAAAACAAAAAGAGATAATCAAAGCTACGTGTGTTGCAAATGCTCCCTTACAATCAACACACCCACAGAAGTGTCAGCAGGGTCTAATTTTCCAATACAGGGAAGAATATGGTTTAAATTCTTCCAAACACCAAAGTTCATTAAGGGATCATGCAACTTTGGAGGAATAAGAGATCAACTTCTGAACACATACTCTCACACACACACACGTACACACTCACACAAAGTATACACCTGCCTGAAACTGCAGCAATTAAATGAAAACCAAGTACTATTTTACTGTGATGTTAACACAGTTAAACAATGGCCTGTATAACAGACCGAAATTACAGTTAAAAACAAATAACCTAATAGAACAGATAAATGAAAACCTTTACTTGTATGCTAATGAAAGTTATTTCAGTAGGATAACTGCTCAGGTACAGTTTCTCTATTTTTGGTTAGAATAGTCTATATTAATTAAAAAGCAGTCCAGGGAAAAATAGTCCAAGTTATTCATCTTTTGTGCCATAAGCAGCCAATTACGTGGAGACCAAAAAAATTCTGTCAAAATTAAAATTGACACATGAAGACTTAGAGCTCTTTTGTTATGCCAGCTTATGAGATATGCTGATGTTGAATATGAGAGAAAGATACTGGCACATTTGGATAAAAGAAGAGTTCCTCTTTTCAATGCATTTCTTTTTGGTGGCAGCAAAAAAGGAGCAAGCTTTAAAATCTTCCAAGGAAAAAAAAAAACAAAAAACAAAAACACAGTCCAACTTCCTTTACTACACAACAATCATTAGGTTTTGGATACTGTAGTTATGGTTGGTGCAGCACTGGATCCTCCTGCAGAAGTGACAGGGTTCTGGTTTGGTTCAGTGGCAGTTGACGTGACCTGGAGGTTTAATGCCTGCGCGGAGGCACCTGCAGAGGCCGCTGCCGCAGACACCAAGCTAACTGGATTGCTGGTGAGCAAAGAAAGGTTCTGTGGACTGAGAAATAATGGAGCAGTCACAAGGTTAGGAGTACCACCTGCATTTGCATTGGCAAACAAGAAATTTCCATTGGCATCCAGAGAAGTTATTGGAAGAGTCCCACCAGATGCAAGAGCTAAACAAAAAAATAGACAAACAGATAAATACCTGTACATACAAAAAATAAATACAAAATAGCAAAGAAAATGATTAAACTACAGTATTCTGTCTCTCTCTCTTTTTGGCAGAGGGGAACTGATGTGAAAAAGTAGGTAAGGGTGCAAAGGAAGATTAAAAGGAAAATTTATTACACAGAAATGCTAACTTGGTTTGAATAGAAATCATACAAACTTACAGGAATAATTTATGAGTCATTTAATTACAATTAACATCAAAACTAACTGAAAAGGAATATTATGGACAAAAAATATGCATCATCTACCAACCTTGAATAGTTGCTAGAGTACTGTTACTCATCAATGCAGGACTCAGAGCACTGCCAAGTGTGCCAGGATTGAGGCTAAGTAAGGCACCACTGAAAGCAAAAGAGAAAAATTAAAAATCAAAATAAATGGAATATTTTACATTATGCAGAAACAACATTTAATTGTACAAAATGCAGAATTCCCAGGAGATTATAAAGCTCAGGTAAAATATGATTTTCTATTAGTACAACCTAAACTATAACTGAGAATTTCTGCCTACACATGCTAGAAAATTGCCCATCTACACAGTTTTATATAACATTTTAAAGTCAACAAAAACACAATGTTAAGTTTAGTTGTCATAGAGCACAATAGTTCTTTTATGTTATGGAATGGTTAATTATATCAAAGGTAGGCTTCTCTCTGTTACTTTAACAGCTATTACCCAAGTACCACTGTCTGGAACTTTAAGGTTAAAGACCCGACAATCTTAAGAATGCACTATTTCCATCCATATTTTCTTTGATTTCTTGGCCCTTTATCCATCAACACACAGTACATAAGTTCATCAGTGCTCTTAAAGTCATCCCCTCCATTTCAGTGTGAGAATATATAGGAAAGTTTTTGGGCCCAGATGGACATTCAAAAACAAACATTTTTTAATAAATGCATAAAACAAGACTACATATTAATTCCAATATACAGTCATGTCTGGGACTGGGAGAGTGAGAATCAAGTGGTAGAGATAACTGACCTGAGAATACTTTAGTAAATATGAGATACAAAATTTACTGATAGCAGATAATCCTGCACAGGTGTGGCCGCAGAATTATATTCAATTATGGTTAAGGTCGTTCATGAAAAATACAGGGCAATGCAATTGTATGTAATTCTGGTCACCACAGTACAAAACAAACAGCAAAGCACTGCATCTAAAGAAATAGACCGGAAATAATCTGAATGGTCAGTCACCACAAGCGCTTTTCTGTGTTACTGGAGTGAGTCCTTTCTCTCTCCTAGTCTATAAACAGTGCTCCTCCAAAATTGTGCTATAAAACGCTCTGTGATAACTAACATATTGCCTGTGTGTTTTCCTACTGGAAATAATTACAAAATATTGTGGGCACCTCCCCCCATGGGAAGATATGCAGTCCAAAGTTGGATGCTTTCTTTTAACTCACTACTACCATGATAACCTGAACTGGAAGAGCAGGGATAGACAAGGATAAATTAATACATTTTAGACCATTACTTGTAATGTATTCTCATCTGATGTCAGTAATCATGTAATACACCGAAATAAAAGTAAAATCCCTTAATGATCAACCAAGTGATGTCTTTGTAACCTGAAGAAAACATCAGAAAGTTAAATGTTAGTTTGTAAACAAAGTTTGATGTTAGTCAGACAGACAGACACTTTATTGTCATTGTCACTTTTACAAAGGAACAACGAAATTGAAGGTGCAGTTGACTCAGTGTGAGGAATAAGAGTTAAAAAGACAAAAAGACAAGAAGACAAGAAGAGAGAAAATAATAACAAACTGAATAGTAATAAATATACAAATTGCACTTGTTGACTTAAGGTCTATATTGCACATTGGCAGAATGATATGGAGCAGTTTTATTCTGAGTTCAGGGCCATGATTGCTTTCGGATAAAAGCTGTTTTTAACACTAGAATTACCACAGTCTACGAAAAAACTCGTAGATCCGGCCCACCTTAAATCGCTTCTTAAATCAGTTCACACCTCTCCGCCAGCATCTTTTGTCCTCTAAATGTGCTGATAAAGACAAGCTGCCAGCAGCCGGCTATTCCATCCCCCCTCCGACTTAGAACGTGCACGAACTTCTCCCAGCTCATGCCTTGATTGATTATCTGGGAGTGAAGTGGAGTTTTAGAGTGGAAATAACAGATCGTTATTTGGAACACACGCATTTCATGCGTGTTCCGTTTCTACAGTAATCTGCGTAAACACATTGTTAAAACAGAAACTTTTTCATATTTTAGTAATAAATGTTACAAAATGTAGGCATAAACTATACAATGTGTAAAGCCTGAGTTCCAAAGATCAAATAAACACTTTCACAAAAGCTTCAAGGATGCTACACCATTTTCCGTGGCGTGGTGCAGTAAGATTTGCCTCTCAGAGCACAGCAACTTTGCCGTGCCTCACAGACCTGAGTTCGATTCCCTGCTGGGGATAAAGTGTTGCTTTTTACTTTTCTTTTTAACCTCAAACGGACATAAAATTTATAAATTGGTATGCACTGTCAGTTAATGAGATTGTTATATTTTCATGTGGGATGCTCCTTTTAAAATATTTTTTTAACAATTGAGACTGCAATTAACATGAATAACTGTCCCTATAACTTATTTTTAAGATCCATAACACAGAGACAGACAGAGCACTGCGTAATAGAGAGACAGACAGGCAGAGATATATATAAATAAACAGGGAAGGCACATGTACTGAAAGAAAAAAAAGATCAACATGTGTGTTGTTCCTCCAGCTCTGAATAAGCTCAAGTGCTCTAACATCACCCCTCCCCCCAATTTGACTCTCTAAGTAACAGCACAAGTACAGACGCAAACCAAGCGCAATCAAGAGTCCCTGGTTTGATCCCCACTCACTCCTATATTTGCCGTTTTTAGTAGTAAGCTGCTCTTTTTGTTAATATTATACAGTACACACATGCACTTGGTTTGTGTCTGTACTTGTGCTGTTACTTAGAGAGTCAGATGGGGGGAGGGGTGATGTTAGAGCACGTGAGCTTATTCAGTGCAGCAGGAACAACGCACATGTTGATCTTTTTTTTTCTTTCAGTACATGTGCCTTCCCTGTTTACTTATATATCTCTGCCTGTCTGTCTCTCTATTATGCAGTGCTCTGTCTGTCTGTGTGTTATGGATCTTAAAAATAACAGTTATAGGGACAGTTGTTCATGTTAATTGCAGTCTCAATTGTTAAAAAAATATTTTAAAAGGAGCATCCCACATGAAAATATAACGATCTTATTAACTGACAGTGCATACCAATTTATAAATTTTATGTCCCGTTTGAGGTTAAAAAGAAAAGAAAAAAGCAACACTTTATCCTCAGCGGGGAATCGAACTCAGGTCTGTGAGGAGGCAAAGCTGCTGCACTCTAAGAAGCAAATCTTAGCGCACTACGCCACGGACACTGTTGTATCATCCTTGAAGCTTTTGTGAAAGTGTTTATTTGATCTTTGGAACTCAGGCTTTACACATTGTATAGTTTATGCCTACTACATTTTGTAACATTTATTACTAAAATATGAAAAAGTTTCTGTTTTAACAATGTGTTTACACAGATTACTGTAGAAACGGAACACACATGAAATGCATGTGTTCCAAATAACGATCTATTATTTCCACTCAAACTCCACTTCACTCCCACATAATCAATCAAGGCATGAGCTGGGAAAAGCTCACACACGTTCTAAGTCGGTGGGGGGATGGAATAGCCGGCTGCTTGCAGCTTGTCTTTTATCAATACATTTAGAGCAGGGGTGTCAAACGTACGGCCCGCGGGCCAAAACCGGCCCACTAGGGGGTTCAATCCGGCCCACTGGATGAATTTTGAAACTAAAAAAATTAATAAAAGACACGAACTCGAAATTCGTAATAAAATGCAATTCCTAAATCATCCGCTAGGGTGTTAGTCAGATGAGAGGGGCGCACTGTGTTAGTCAAAGGGGAGGGGTGCACTGTTTTAATTAGAGTAAAAGAAGCAACAACTCTGCCACTCTGTAGGCTACCTTATTTTCTACTCACCTTGACACCCTCATTAGCCAAAATGTCTTTGTCAAAAAGGAGAAAAGTGGATACCGAGTGTAGGGTTTTCCAAGAGAAATGGACCACTTCCTATTTATTCACAGAGATAAATGGGAAACCTGTGTGCTTGGTGTGTAATCAACAAGTGTCGGTGCTCAAGGAATATAATATTCGGCCCCACTATGAGACTCATCATGGTGGAAAATACGACATCTTGCAAGGACGACTGAGGAGAGAGAAGATAAATGAATTGCTGGTGGGTCTGAGAAAACAGCAGTCAATTTTCACTCGGAGCCGAGAGGTCAGTGAAGCAGCAGTAAAAGCCACCTACGTAATTGCTAACGAAATAGCATTAGCATCAAAGCCGTATTCCGACGGTGAGTTCGTTAAAAGATGCATGATGAAGGCTGCAGAACTCGTGTGTCCTGAGAAGCGACAAGCATTTGCCAACATTAGTCTGACGAGAAACACTATGGCAGAGAAGATATCGGAACTATCGGCTGATTTAGACAGGCAGTTGAAACACAAGGTCAAGTCATTTCTTGCATTTTCTGTTGCAATTGATGAGAGCACTGACATTACAGACGTTGCTCAACTGGCCATATTTATTCGTGGAGTTGATGACACATTGACCGTCACTGAGGAGTTCCTTGAGTTGGTGCCTATGAGTGACACCACAACAGCTGAGGACATTTTCGGCTCTGTGGTTGGCGTGCTGGACAGAGTCGGGGTGGACTGGTCCCGCGCCGTCAGCCTGGCTACAGATGGCGCGCCATCAATGATCGGAAGAAAAGCAGGTGTTGTGACAAAATTCAGAGAGAAAGTACAAGCCGCTAATGGAGGAGATGGTTTCTGGACATCTCACTGTATTTTGCACCAGGAGGCATTGTGTTGCAAGTCGTTAAAAATGGATCACGTCATGGAGGTGGTTGTCCGAACTGTTAATTTCATCCGAGCCAGAGGCCTGAATCATCGTCAGTTTGACTGCCTTCTCAGTGACAATCACGTTACTAATACCCTGCCATACTACACTGAAGTAAGGTGGTTAAGCAGAGGTGCTGTGCTGAGGCGTTTCTTTGATCTACGCGAGGAAATCGGACAATTCATGGAGAAAAAAGGAAATCCAGTGATGGAATTACAATGTCAGGAATGGCTGCAGGACCTTGCATTTCTGGTGGATATTACAGAGCACTTGAATATTCTGAACAAAATGTTGCAAGGCCGCAAAAAAGTTGTCACACAGTTTTATGACAGCATATGTGCATTCAAGTTGAAGCTGACTTTGTGGGAGACACAGCTGTCAAGTGGTGACCCTGCACATTTCCCTTGCCTAAGAGAGGCATGTGCAGCAGGCATATGCTGACATGAAACAGTATAAAGACAAGATTGCAGGATTGCTGTGTGAGTTTGAGGAACGGTTTCAGATCTTTGGTGAACTCGAGAAAGAATTTGCAGTTTTTCGCTCACCCTTCACAGTCAAAGCTTCTGATGTCCCTGTCGACATCCAACTAGAGATAATTGATTTGCAATGTGATGCAGATTTGAAGGACAAGTTTGCCTCAGTGGGCTTGGACACATTTTATCAATATCTCTTGCCAGGGTACCCCAAATTAACAGCCCTGGCTGCAAAAATTTTGTGCATTTTTGGGACAACCTACCTTTGTGAACAAGTTTTCTCAGTAATGAACATCAATAAAACAAAATTGCGCTCAAGGCTCACAAACAAGCACTTAGATGACATTCTGAGATTGGCTACTAGTCAGGACATGACACCTGATATTGATGCACTTGTGCAGACCAAAAGATGCCAAGTTTCAGGAGCAAAAACAAAGTAGTCTAGATGTGACTAACTCCTTTAAAATATTGCTTCAGACACCGATTGCACTTAAAGAATTCAGTTCTGTGAAAATGAATTCTTGCTGTAGAAATAGTTAAAAAAATGTTACATTTAATGTAAGTTAACAGCTTCGCTACAAAAGAGTTTGGTTTGGTGGAATCCTATTGTTCATGTAATGCCATAAATTTTAAGGTGCAGTACTATATTTTTCAGTTCCAAATACCTCTGACTTTAAGTTTTGTTTGTATTTGTGCAAACACTTGTTTTAAGAAATCTGAGGTTGTTTATATGTTTTGATATGTTGATATGTTTTGTAAAACATTTCATTAAATATGAAGATTTTCTAATGTACTTGTACTTCTTTGCACGAAAACAAAGGGAAAAAACATGGACTTACTATTATTTATAGGTAATTATGTTATAAATACTGCTCCGGCCCACTTGACATCTAATTAGGCTGTATGTGGCCCCTGAACCAAAATGAGTTTGACACCCCTGATTTAGAGGACAAAGGATGCTGGTGGCGAGGTGTGAACGGATTTAAGAAGCGATTTAAGGTGGGCAGGATCTACGAGTTTTTTCGTAGGCTCTGGTAATTCTAGTGTTAAGGCGGTTTGTCCTGGTTTTCATTGCTCTGTATCTCTTGCCCAATGGTAAAAGCTGGAAGAGGCAATGACCGGGATGTGATGAATCCTGTGAAATGTCTATTGCTTTTTTGCGGCATCGGGAGGTGTAGATTTGTTCCAGAGTGGGGAGGGTACAACCAATTGTTCTCTCCGCTGTCCTGACGACCCTGTGGAGCGCTTTCTTTTCTGAGGAAGTGCAGCTGCCGTACCACACACACAGTCCGTACGTGAGCACAATCTCGATGGAATAGTGATAAAAAGCAAGGAGCAGATTTTTTGGGAGATGGTTCTTTCTGAGAATTCTCAGAAAATACAGTCTCTGCTGCGCCTTCTTCAGCAGCTCCTTGGTGTTGGCGCTCCAGGTCAGGTCATCCTCCAGCTCAATACCCAGAAACCTGAACACCGGGACCCTCTCCACACAGACCCGGCCAATGATGAGTGGCTGGATATCAGTTTTGTTTTTCCTAAAGTCAATAACAAACTCCTTCATTTTTTTGGTGTTGAGGAGCAGGTTATTGACTGTGCACCACTCTGACAGTTGCTCCACCTCGTCCCTGTATGCCAGCTCACCCTCCTTGCCCGAGATGAGTCCGACCACCGTTGTGTCATCCGTGAACTTTATAATCTTGTTGCTATGGTGAGTGGGGACACAATCATGTGTAGAGGGTCTAGAGGAGCGGGCTGAGCACACAACCCTGCGGCGTCCCAGTGTTGAGGCTGAGAGCAGTGGTTGTGTGGAGACTCAGCCTGACCCTCTGGGAGCGACCAGACAGGAAGTCCAGTATCCAACTGCAGGTGAGTGATGGAAGTCCCAGATCTACCAGTTTGGACACCAGTCGTTGTGGGAGGATGGTGTTAAATGCCGAGCTGAAGTCTACAAAGAGCAGTCTGGCGTAACTCCCCTGCTGCTCCAGGTGGGTCAGGGCAGCATGAAGGGCTGTGGCCACAGCATCCTCCGTGGATCTCTTTGCTTTGTAAGCAAATTGAAATGGGTCCAGGTCTGCTGGCAGGCAGGCGATGATATGACTCCGCACCAGTTTCTCAAAGCACTTCATGATGACAGATGTGAGTGCCACTGGGCGGAAATCATTCAGACTGTTCGTGATGGATTTTTTCGGCAGCGGAACAATGATTGAGGACTTGAGGCAGGATGGGACAGTGGCCTGGGACAGGGACTGGTTGAAAATCCTAGTGAAGATTCCGGCCAGTTGATCTGCACAGTTTTTCAGCATCTGTCCAGCCATACCGTCTTGTCCTGCAGCCTTCCTCGGGTTCACCTTCCTCATCACCCGCCTCACCTCACACTCTTCCACTGTGAGTATATTGCTGTTGTGAACAGGCTGCTGTGATGGAGCTGCTGTTGATGTCGCCTCAAAGCGGGCAAAGAAGATGTTCAGCTCCTCTGCCAGAGAAGCGTCTCCCTCAGCGGCCAAGAAGTTGCTGGATTTGTAGCCGGTGATGTGCTGGACACCCTGCCACACCTGCCTGGTGTTGTTGCTCCTCAGATGGTCTTCTATCCTCCTTCTGTATGCTGCCTTGGCCTCTCGGATGCCTCTCTTCAGGTTCGCTCTGGCTACACTGTAAAGGGCCCCATCCCCAGACCTGAAAGCAGTATTCCTAGCTTTCAGCAGACTCTGGACATCCCTCGTCATCCAGGGCTTCCTGTTAGGATAAAATCCTTATGTGTCTGTCACTGGTGACGTTGTCCATGCAGAACACGATGTAATCCAGGACTGCCGTAGTGTGGTTCTCCAAGTCTTGGTGATAGAAACCCTCCCAATCGGTTCTCTGGAAGCAGTCCTGCAACTGTTGGGAGGCCTCCTCGGGCCATATGGTAACAGTCCTGGTCATAGTGGGAGCTTGTTTCCTGAGGGGAGTATATGCAGGGATTAGAAGCAGGGACGTGTGATCAGACTGGCCAAGGTGTGCTAGGGGTTTAGCCCTATAGGCCTGTCTGATGTTTGTGTACAACTTGTCCAGTGTTTTTACTCCCCTGGTTGCACACTTTATGTGTTGATGGAATTTGGGGAGAAGTGCTTTCAGATCTGCATGATTAGAGTCCCCAGAAATGATGTGAACAGCCTCAGGATACTTGCTCTGTTTACTGCTGATGGTGTCATGCAAAAGCCCCAGAGCAGAGTTAGCATTAGCATCTGGTGCTATGTACACAGCAGTTAGCAGTATAGCATTGAATTCACGGGGGAGGTATATAGGTCTGCATTTAATTGTCATAACCTCCACGTCTGGAGAGCAGTGTCTGGTGACTATGGTGGAATTTGTGCACCAGCTATTGTTCACATAAATGCACAGCCCCCCCTCCTCTCTTCTTACCGGAGTGCTCTGTCCTGTCTTGCCGGTGTGCTGTGTGGCCTGCTATCTCGATCGCCATGTCCGGTATGAGTGGATTAAGCCACGTCTCCGTGATCAGCAGGATGCAGCAGTCCCTGATCTTTTCCGTTGCAATCCGCAGCTGCCACTCGTCCAGTTTGTTTGCCAGAGACCTCACATTTGAGGAGAAAATGCTTGGAAGCGGTGGTTTGTGTGGCTGCTTCCTTAGCCTCACTAGCACGCCGCCTCGGCACCCCCTCTTTTGTTTACGTTCTTTGCGCCGCTGCCGGCTCCTCGAAGCTGGGATTGTAATCCACGGAGAGCCCGGTGTTTGTGCGATGTCGTCCGGAATGTTGTGGACGCGGAGAAACTCGGATGTTGAGCAACTCTTGCTCCGTAAGCCGATAGATAAAATATCCTGCCGGCTATACGTGTATTTATCCAGGCAGGGTGGAAAAAACAAAATCTGAGTCGCAGAGCACACAGCCGCAGCATTTAAGCGTGCCGCCATGTTCTAAAAACTAAAATCAAGACCTAGGACACGGTTTGTAGACACTGAAGGATTGTAATTATCTCTGTTAGAAATTAAAAGCAACTGTTTATAGTCTTGTAATGCATGAAAAGTTTGTTAGATAGCTGTTTAGGTATAGTATTATGAGAGGAGTTATTTTCTCAAGGCACAATACTCAGCAGTTTAAAATACAAATACCAGTTTTAAATGTGTAGCATGTACAGAACACGGAAGAAGCCTTATTTTATATCTTAACACAGACTTTAGAGGGATGGTTGAGTTTCATTAACATGCAACGCTTTTGATGAAAATCATGCAAAAGTAGAATAATGGCCAACTGTGTGTCTGCTGCTTCGTATCGAAATACAATGCCAATGTAAAAATGTGTGATACTTGTTTATAAACGTGAATATTTGCAGGTTTGGCTCAGCTTATGGATTCAACTAACTCTTACTGGCGGGCTGTGGTTCAGGTGCCCTTTAACAGATGTGGGTACAGGTCAAATGCAGTTTTTAAAAACTGAACCTGCACAGCACCCTACCCTACTGATAGTGGTAGAATTATTTGTCTTGTATGCCTTATACTGCTGTTTTTTCTGTCAAAGCTTCTTTTTAGCTTTTATTTATCCACTATAGAGTTTTCTTTAATTTCTTACTGCTTCTAAATTTCAGCATGAACTTCTTAAAAGCTAAACAAATGCGTCTTTTTTAGACTTTGCCACATCTGCTTAAAATTTGCTTTATTAAAGCTCAACTTAACAGTTTTAGTTTTTGAATAAATGCTCTGCTAACACACTGAAATGTATTCTATTACAGTCATTAGATCCTAATAGTTCAATTACTTTTAGTGTCTGAATTCTATCCTGATTATTATAAAATACCAAATCTAAAGTGGCTTCCCCTCTTACTGATAGTTTAACACTAGAATTACCAGAGCCTACGAGAAAACTCGTAAATCCAACCCACCTTAAATCTGTTCGCACCTCTCCATCAGTGTCTTTTGTCCTGTAAATGTGCTGATTAAGACAAGTAGCCTGCTATTCCATCCCCTACCGTCGTAGAACGTTCACTAAGTTCTCCCAGCTCATGCCTTGTTTGATTATCTGGGAGTGAACTGCTGGAGTTTTAGAGTGGAAATAATAGATCGTTATTTGGAACACATGCATTTCATGTGTGTTCCGTTTCTACAGTAATCTGTGTAAACACATTGTTAAAATAGAAACTTTTTTCATATTTTAGTAATAAATGTTACAAAATGTAGGCATAAACTATAGAATGTGTGAAGCCTGAAGTCCAAAGATCAAATAAACACTTTCACAAAAGGTTCAAAGACGATACAACAGCTTCCGTGGCGTAGCGGTAAGATTTGCTGACTTGTAATCAAGGGGCCACTGGTTCGATCCCCACTGCCTCCTCTATTTGCCGTTTTCAGTAGTGAGCTGCTCTTATTGTTAACCCCTTAACCGCCCTCTGCCGGATATATCCGGCACCGTTGTTTTATTGCTAACGCCATACTGCCGGAATTATCCGGCACATTTGCCTGTGGTTATATGAATGCCTGGCAAGTAGTATAACTGACGGTTTGGTGTGGGTATTATTACTACGTTGTATTTCGACAAGTCTGTGGTTGTTTTGGCCGGTCATGTGACGTGATTCGCATGTAACAGCTGTGAATATGGCGAAACGTAAACTGACTTCAAGTGAGGCTTTGCAGGCGATTTTGGACAGTTCTGATCATGATTGTAGCAGTTCTGAAGAAGATTTTAGGGACAGTGATGAGCAGCAACGTGCGCTGCATGATACTGTGAATGAAGACGCATCGGATGACGGCGCTGAGTGGGTGTATCCCCAGCATCTCAGCTGGGCTGCTGCCCGTGGTGAACTACCTTTTCTGCATTCATTTGAGGGAACGTGTGGCTTTATTGTTGATGTAAACAATTACACTGCTGAGCAGTTTTATGAGCTGTTTGTGTCACCTGATTTGATCATACATTTTGTTCATCAGACAAATCTGTATGCAGCACAGTTTATTGAGAAAAATCCCAATTTACCTCCACATTCCCGTGTTCGTGCTTGGTTTGACACTGATGAAAACGAAATGAAAAAATTCATTGGGATTTTGATGTTGATGGGAATAATCAGAAAACCAGATATTGAGATGTACTGGTCTACAGATCCTATGTATGCAACACCTATTTTTGCAGCTGTCATGACACGTAACCGATTCTCTTTGCTGCTGAAATTCTTTCATTTGAATGACAACAGAAACGAGCCAGATAAGAAAGATCCAAACCGCAACCACTTGTTCAAGCTACGTCCTTTGATTGATCATTTATTTGAAGCATTTCAGTTGCCCTACATGCCAGGACCGTCAGTTGCAGTTGATGAAAGTTTATTGTCATGGAAGGGCCGCTTACAGTTTCGACAGTATCTACCATTGAAAAGGGCACGGTTTGGTATCAAGATGTTTTGCTTAGCTGAGAATTCAGGTTACATTTATAGATTTCGTGTATACACTGGCAACTTGCACAACATTTAGTGGTCAATACTGCTTGAATAAATGTAAAAAATGTAAAAAAAATGTAAAAAAGTAAAAAAACGAAAATTGTTCAGATTTCGCCTGGCGTGGGGAATATTTAGGGAGTTGGCGGTTAAAGGGGTAATATTATACAGTACACACATACATTTGGTTTGCATCTGTAACAGACCGTGTACATTTATAGTACTGTACTTGTGAAAGTTACCTTTTTTTTTCACTTTTATTCTCTCACTCACGATCACGATACATACTACCACCCTAGGGATCTGACGCTGTTAGTTTTTAGTTGAAACTGGGAATAACTGTAGATGCGAGTACTGTTTTGAGGCAATGGAACTGGACATTCTCTGATCTGGAGGGATAAAAGCTGACACACAAACGCTGGTGAATTTGTCTTCTTCGTATCTCACCGTCACTTGATTTTTTTTTTTTTTATTCAGTTTTATTGAGTGTTCCTGCTCATGCAGAATTAGCATGCACCTTATGGTGTATGATGTTAAAAAAAAACAAAACACAGATGTAGGTATTTATGATATTTTGAAGAAATCATTTTATGACCTGCATAGTAACAATCAGAAAAAATCATCACACTAATGCAATACTATTTGAAAATGAACCTGTAGCGTCAGTTCGGGTGTAATTTTACACTGTTACTTAGAGTCAGATCAGGAGGGGAGGGGGTGGGGTGGTGTTAGAGCGTGATCATCATTGAGAGAATAAAACTGAAAAAACCTAACTTTTAACAACTACCATAAATTTATATCCAATGTCCCATATATTTGTCTCTTTCTTTTTTTTCTCCATGCTGCAAGAAAGTTAGTGCAATGATGGTTTCTGATTTGTACTATGCAGGTCATGAAATGATTTCTTCAAAATATCAAATATCTACATCTGTGGATTTTTTATTTTTTGACATCATAAACCATAAGGTGCATACTAATTCTGCGTGAGCAGGAACACTCAATAAAACTGAATAAAAAAAAAAAAATCAAGTGACGGTGAGATACGATGAAGGCAGATTCACCAGCGTTTGTGTGTCAGCTTTTATCCCTCCAGATCAGACAATGTCCAGTTCCATTGCCTCAAAACACTACTCATATCTACAGTTATTCCCAGTTTCAAATAAAAACCAACAGCGTCAGATCCCTAGGGCGGTAGTATGTATCGTGATCGTGAGTGAAAGAATAAAAGTGAAAAAAAAAAAAAGGTAATGTTCACAAGTACAGTACTATAAATGTACACGGTCTGTTACAGACACAAAACCAAATGTATGTGTGTACTGTATAATATTAACAATAAGAGCAGCTCACTACTGAAAATGGCAAATATAGGAGGCAGTGGGGTTCAAACCGGTGGCCCCTTGATTACAAGTCAGCAAATTTTACCACTACGCAATGGAAGCTGTTGTATCGTCTTTGAACCTTTTGTGAAAGTGTTTATTTGATCTTTGGACTTCAGGCTTTACACATTCTATAGTTATGCCTACATGTTGTAACATTTATTACTAAAATATGAAAGTTTCTATTTTAACAATGTGTTTACACAGATTGCTGAAGAAACGGAACACACATGAAATGCATGTGTTCCATATAACGATCTATTATTTCCACTCTAAAACTCCAGCAGTTCACTCCCAGATAATCAAACAAGGCATGAGCTGGGAGAACTTAGTGAACGTTCTGCGACGGTGGGGGATGGAATATCAGGCTGCTTGCTGCTTGTCTTAATCAGCACATTTACAGGACAAAACACGCTGACGAGAGGTGCGAATGGATTTAAGGTGGGCCGGATTTATGAGTTTTCTCGTAGGCTCTGGTAATTCTAGTGTTAACATACGGTGTTAAAGTAAAGCACAGAGTAGACATAAGTGACTGAGTGTAGAGTTTTACACTATTCAAAGGGGTCTGGGAAAAATTATATTCTAGTGTTTACACCAGTAACCAAAAGTAAAAATAGCTGGGGCAACGGAGGAGGTATGGTATAGCCAAAAATATGCTGCAGAAGTACCTGCGCAAGTTCTGACCTGCTACAATAGATGAAACTAGCGCTGCTCTATGGGCAAAAACAGCAACAATGGACAGTGTAAATCTTATTTACCAATAATCCTAAAGAAATTGCAAAAAACACAATTTTCTTCACCAATACCAATGTTATATTGTGGTGAACTTTTCTCCTGAGACATGTTCAAAGCTCATTATGATGATTAGGGCCAGGCAAGTCATTGAGATTCCCTTTTTGACCAAAGCACATGCAGACCTGCTTCTCCATAACCAATGGAAGCCAAGCAATACTTTATAAAACGAGGCTAATATGCACAAAATAAAAAAAAAACAAAAAAAAAAAAAACAGATGAACTCAGTGCCCCTTCTTACTTCTGGAACATGGCACATTCATGACAATATGAACATATGTCAGGCAAATGCTCTAAATATTAAACAGGTGGTATAAAAGAAAAATGTATAAAGCTTAACCAGGTAACATCTGTGCATTAACTATAAAGAAAGTATTAGCCTGACAAAAACCAAACTAACCAACAACATCTACATGTAAGGAGTGTAAATGCTAAACTTCATTACAAGTAAACTTACCCTGGCGCAAACTGAGAAGATGCCATCAGACCAGGATTAAGCCCTGCAGCTGCTGCCATGGCAGCTAGGCCTGCATTAGGAGGCAGCTGTGTTGTTGCACCTTGCAAAGCTGCAGACAGCCCAGATGCTGTCACCATAACTTGACTGGTACCAATTGGAGAGCATAGAGATACAGATGATTGTGTTGTTGTACTTGTTTCCTGTGTGCTAGGCGATTCTGTTACAGGTTGTAGTGAAGTGGGAGAAGGACTGAGGGATGGAGACGTCACTGCTGAAGAAGTTACAGGTGTAGAGGAGATCACGGATGCTGTGTTGTTAGTGACAGACCCGATTCCTGTAGTGCCTAAAAGATGGCAATACATAACAAAAGGATAAGTTGCTATGGATTAATGTTTCTGTTAAGCAAATAAATATAAATGTAAAATAAATTACAAAAACATTTAAGGATTACTCGTACTGAAAAACTATAATGAAAAAATGAATTTGTTTATAATTAGTTCTAATAATGTACCTATCAATATTGCAGGTGATGCCACAGAACTTGGTATCTTACACAGACTGCTGATAGCTGGGACATTACTACTAGATCAACCTTTTAATTTTTAATTTATTTCAGGAATTTTTTTTTTTTTTTCAAGATTATAACATGCAAAATGGATCATTACAAAATCAATTCATGCAGTATACTGTTTCATAATTTATGAAATATTTCATAATTGTAACATCAGTTTATAGCAACAATAAAATTGCAATTCACTAAAATATCTAATTCTATTTACATTTAATTTTTTTCCACTCTTAAAGGTTATGTTTGTTCCCCCAAAGTTATAATTACTGTATTTGTTCACAATCATAGTATTTATTTGTTTGCTACAAGAAACTGATGAAACCGAGTTATAAAGTGAAGTATATTTCATAAATTTAAAATATAACTAGCCTGCTCTTATCCTTTATAAAGGAGGTGAAGGGTAACAAAGTCCCTTTACAAAGAAATGATGTAAAACTTTCAAAATACAACCCCAAATCAGAAAAAGTTGGGACAGTGTGGAAAATGTGAATAAAAAAAGAAAAAAGCAAGTTATAAATTCTCCTCAAATTTTATTTCATTGCAGACAGTATGAACACAAAATAATTCATGTTTTTTTTTGTCAACATCATTTGATTTGTAAATAAATATCCATTCTTGCCATTCAGGCTTGCAACACATTTCAAAAAAAGTTGGGACAGTACAGCATTTACCACTTTGTACAGTTCCCCTGTCTTTTAACAACACTTAAAAGACGTTTAGGCATTGAAGAAATCAAGTGACTAAGTGTTGCAGGTGTTAGTTTGTCCCATTCTTCCTGCAAACAACGTTTTAGGTGCGCAACAGTACGGGGTCTTCATTGACGCAATTTTCGTTTCAAAATGCGCCAAACATTCTCTATAGGAGATAAATCAGGGCTGCAGGCAGGCCAGTCAAGCATCCGCACCCTCTTCTTACGCAGCCATGCCTTTGTTATGCGCGCAGTATGTGGTTTGGCATTGTCTTGCTGAAATAAGCATGGGCGTCCCTGGAAAAGACATCGTCTTGAAGGCAGCATTTGTTCCTCCAAAACTGAGATATACTTCTCAGCATTGATGGTACCATCGCAGAAGTGCAAGTTACCTTTGCCAAAGGCACTGACACAACCCCATACCATGACAGACCCTGGCTTTTGGACTTGTATCTGGTAACAGTCTGGATGGTCCTTTTCCTCTTTGGTCCGCAGCACACGGCGTCCATTTCTTCCAAAAAAGATGTGAAAAACCGATTCGTCTGACCACAATACACGTTTCCACTGCACAATGGACCATCCCAGATGCCTCCGAGCCCAGAGAAGTCGACGGTGCTTCTGGACACTATTTATGTAGGGCTTCCTTTTGGCACAGTACAGTTTTAGCTGGCATTTCCTAATGTAACTACGTACTGTAGTGCTTGAGAGTGACTTCCTGAAGTAGTCCTGAGCCCACGCAGTTATATCATTTATTGATGAATGACGGTTTTTAATGCAGTGCCGTCTGAGGGCTCGGAGATCACGGCCATTCAGTTTAGGCTTGCGCCCTTGGCCTTTGCGCACGGTAATTTCTCCAGATTCCCTGATTCTTTTCACTATGTTATGCACTGTAGAGGGAGAAATGCCCAAATCTCTTCTTATCTGTCTTTGAGAAACGTTTTTCTTCATCATTTCAAAGATTTTTGCCCGCACTTGGTGGCAAACTGGCGATCCTCTGCCCATCTTTGCTCCTAAAGGAGTAGGCCTTTCCTCGATGCTGCTTTTGTACCGAATCATGATTACAATCACCTGTTAACATCACCAGTTTCAAATCACATCATTATTTAGTTATTATACCTCACTACTACCCCTTAATTACCCCCATCCCAACTTTTTTTGGAATGTGTTGCAAGCCTGAATGGCAAGAATGGATATTTATTTACAAATCAAATGATGTTGACAAAAAAAAAAAACATGAATAATTTTGTGTTCATACTGTCTGCAATGAAATAAAATTTGAGGAGAATTTATAACTTGCTTTTTTCTTTTTTTAATCACATTTTCCACACTGTCCCAACTTTTTCTGATTTGGGGTTGTACATCTATTTTGAAATCACTAAGATTTCAATAAAGTTATTAAATGTGCCTTATCTGTTTCTAAGACATGCTTGTGACAAAAAAGTAAATTATAAATAATTAATTTTGTAAGAGATTCTTGATAATATTTTTTCAAAGCAAGGATTCTTTTCTTACTCATTTGTCTGCTTGCTGCCACCATCATGAATGAAGTTATGACCACCCAACACCAAATCATTACATTTTGTGTTATTTTACATAGCAAAAAAAGAGCAAGAATCACGCCAAGTAGAAGTGTAATGGAAAAAGCACGAGTTTTATTGTATTTTTGTACATGTAACAATAAATTTCAACTATGTAGAATACACTGCACTGTATTTTTAACAAAAGCAAAAGATTATTAAAAGACCCAAACAACCTTTTCAGAAAATGAAAAATGCAAAGTGAGTGGCAGAGTAGACTGAAATGTCACAAACTAATTCTCAATGTTTTTTAATGCACAATGAGATGCTCTTGCAGAGGATATGGTAATAAAAGAACTGAGCACAATATTGAAGAACCTGATGCTATGAGGCTGGAATGACAGCTCTATGTCACCACTCTGCCTATGTTAAAACATCTGCAATAAGCTTACTTGATTTCAAACCTGCTTAATGTTAAGTGAAATGGCAATGCTAAAGTGGCTCAAGAGTTCATGCATTTGCACTACTACGATGGGCTAGCACCCTGTCCAGGTGTCCCGCAACCCAGCCCTGGATGAAGAAGGTTAGGAAGACGGATGGATAGATAATCATCATTAATCTATCACCATTATAATGCACTGTTGCTTATAATATTGTGCTTATAGCTATGAAAAACATGAGTAGATTGATCTTACTTCTAGTGTTTGCCTTTGTTTTGCCATGTTTCTTTCCACTTGTACTAAACCAGGGTATTTTTATGAGTGGTGTTGACTTTGCGCATTTCATTCCTCAACTGATCGAACTAGCATTTTTGTGGGTGCCCATGTGGTCATTTTTCCTGTGGGTAGAGACTCGGGATAGTCTTTGCACTGACTGGTTGTCACGCTATTAGAACATCAGAACAGTCTAGATGAGAACAGGCCATTCAGCCCAACAAGGCTTGCCAGTCCTATCCACATAATTGTTCTAAAAAACACCTTTAGTTTTAAAAGTCCCTAAAGTCATACTGTCTACCACACTAGTTGGTAGCTTATTCCATATGTCTATGGTAAAGAAAAGCTTCACAACATTTCTGTGAAATTTACCCTTAAGTTTCCAGCTGTGTCCCTATGTTCTTGATGAACTCATTTTAAAATAACAGTCTCGATCCCTACTAAACACTTCAATCAACTCTCCTCTTAGTTCTTTTAATTCCCTGTAGCCCTGGAATCATCTGAGTTGCTCTACTGTGGACTTTTTCTAGCACTGCTTTGTCCTTTTTGTAGCCTGAAGACCAAAACTGTATGTAGCACAGTGCATTATAAAGCTTGAGGATAACCTCCTTGGACTTGTGCTCTACCCATCATGCTATATAACTGAACATTCTGTTAGCCTTCTTAATGGCTTCTGAACACTGTCTTGAAA
Organism: Erpetoichthys calabaricus; assembly: GCF_900747795.2. NCBI lineage: Eukaryota > Metazoa > Chordata > Cladistia > Polypteriformes > Polypteridae > Erpetoichthys > Erpetoichthys calabaricus. Next base: position 190,589,331 of record NC_041397.2, read on the forward strand.
TTGATGGTGTGGAGTCCACCATGATTCCTAAATCCTTCTCTTAAGGTGTACTTTCAATTTTCAGACCTCCCATTGTGTATTCAAACCTAACATTTTTACTTCCTACAAGTAATACTTTCCATTTACTGATATCATATTTCATCTGCCACAAATCTACCCAAGCCTATATGCTGTCCAAGTCCCTCTGCAATGATTCAACATTATCTGCCAATCTATCTATCTTGGTATCATCTGCAAACTTAACCAGCTTGCTAATTATATTCCTAAGGAAATCATTTATATATTCAAAATAGCATTGACCCCTGTGGAACGGCACTCTTAACTTCAACCAGTCCCCTGCTTCCTCTCACCATAACCCTCTCATTCCTTGGTCTGAGCTAATTTTACACCCATCTACAAACACCCTGAACTCCCACTTGTTTTACTTTGATGCCCAATCCCTCATGTGGCACTTTATGAAATGCTCTCTGAAACTAAGATAAATAATACATGTTCCACTTAGGGGCGGCACGGTGGCGCAGTGGGATAGCGCTGCTGCCTCGCAGTTGGGAGACCTGGGGACCTGGGTTCGCTTCCCGGGTCCTCCCTGCGTGGAGTTTGCATGTTCTAACCGTGTCTGCATGGGTTTCCTACGGGCGCTCCGGTTTCCTCCCACAGTCCAAAGGCATGCAGGTTAGGTGGATTGGCGATTCTAAATTGGCCCTAGTGTGTGCTTGGTGTTTGTGTGTGTCCTGCGGTGGGTTGGCACCCTGCCCGGGATTGGTTCCTGCCTTATGCCCTGTGTTGGCTGGGACTGGCTCCAGCAGACCCCCGTGACCCTGTGTTCGGATTCAGCGGGTTGGAAAATGGATGTCTGCTCGCCTAACTTTGTGCTCATTTTTATTTCTTACTAAAAATCTCCCCAGTCTCACCATTTGTATTAATAAACCCTTATGCTGTCACCCTCTTAATTGCTTTACGTTGATGAATGCTAAGAACTGTTCAATCTAGAAAAACTCAACTTACTGAATATCCACTGTTAGTTAATCTTACTGTCCTGTCTACTCCTACAGTTGCTTGTGCTTAAAATGTGTCTTAACGCTAGCTACCTGCCTACATGCTGTGGAATCCTAAGAACAAGTACATGTAACTTTAACAAATGTTCCCCAAACACTCAGCTGCTTTTGCTCCTGTGCAGGTGAAAAGAAAAAAAAAAGAAAAAGTAAAAAACCCTTCTAAAGGCAAAAAAAAAAAAAAAAAAAAAGCTTTAAAAAAATCCCACATGGCTCCATAGTTTTTAGGAGCAAAATGTACTTTTAATTAACTCATGCCTGCTTCTATTTAGTTTTTAAGAATGACGTCAACACATCTCAGTATCTAATCAGTACCAATAAATAGATTACCAGATGGAAGATGTTGAAGACAGCAATTAATAATAAAAATAATATTGAACAGCAAGGAGGTGTAATGGTAGCAGTGCTGTCTCACATTGAAGGAGAGTGTGGTTTAGAGCTTGCATGTTCTCCCCAGATGCTCGGGTTTACTCCCACAGTCCAAACACATCCTAGTTAGGCAGATTGGTACTGCTATGGAGGCCCATTTGTGTCTGTTCACTTTGGGAAGGACTGGTGCACCATTCAGGTATTGTTACTGATTTGCTTCTTATACTTGCTGGGGCAGGCTCCAGGTGACCCATGACACTGCCCCGGATAAGCAGGTTAGGAAGACAGATGGATAGATGAATAGGCACCTATAACCTGTGGTCAGTTCTTGTCACTTGATTGCATGCTATAAGCAAGCACAGTATCCTCTCTCACGAATGCACGGGTGCATTATCAATTCAGCAGCAGCTCGCAATCCTTGTGACAAAGAAAAGAGCTTTGTATACTGAAAGAATAAATTTGATTGTAAGTGTGACTTTTTCAATGATTATGGTCTAGTTGTCTACAGAACATAGACAAATTCCCATCTGGGCATCAACATTAAATAATATTAATAACAGTGCATGGTAATTACTTTCTGAGGTGAAATCATGGCCCTGGGGTCGGGAACAGACTGTTACTACACTCTTAAATACTACTTGGACAATATTCCAGTGATAATGGCTATTGGAAACTGGAAGAAACTCTGATTGGAAGAGATCTGGCAGACCCAAAGTCACACCCTAATCAGAAGACAAGTTTCTGAGGGTGACCAGCTTGCGTGATAGGCGTCTCATCGCACAACAGCTTCAAACACAGCTTAACAGAGGTTGAAAAACACAAATCTCAGTTTCTATTGTGAAGAGGAAACTTTGTCCAGTCTGCAATAGTTCAAAACTTTAAATTTAAACCTCTGGCAGTTTACTGCTTTCCTTTTCACCATTTTAGTTCATTCATTGCTTTTCCACTTATTAAATTTGAAGAAAAACTGGAAAAACCAAGGTGTTCTAAAGCATTTGACCAGTAGTGTATAAAGGAAAGGAGCTTAAACTATCTTGGTAAATTCCTTTTAACTTTAATTTGAGAGGAGCTGCTTTATCTAAAGTAGGTTTTACAGTATGCTAGTAGTTGTTTGACAGTTGGTATACATTAGTTTCCAAACTCAGGTTTACGGTTATAAGAATTCTATTTTAAAATAACATTCAAAATACAACATTTTCGTAAAAAATAAAGCATTGATTGGCAAAAGAAAGAAAAAACCAAAGACAACCAGAAATTATCCAAAACTATGTCATTAACAGGATAAATAATTATATTCTGAATTTTAACAACATGAAGTATGATTTTGAGACCTTACAGAATTTGGAGAAATCTCATAAAATCAATCAAAAAGAGAAAAATTTTCCTGAGTGTGTTCATTTCCACATCTATATATGAATACTAAAGAAAAGCATGCTGTAATAGCTAATTCAGAAACAGACTACTAAACTCAAATGAGAATGAGGAATAAGGACCAAAAGGTCTGCAATTTAAAACTAACCATTTAAATATCTAACTTTAGGACTTCAAAAGATATATCATCATCTAGAATTTATTGGTGATAACAGAAGTACATTGTTAAAATTCATCCAATGTACATCCTTCTTAGCCTGTAATGCATGAATATTTTAGAAAACTGAAACCATGAGGACATGCTTAATTTAATGAATGGTATTAGTGTGTTTAAGCAAAGTTTTTGTAAGGAAACAAAAGACAGATGACTCAAAGCAATTTAATTAATTAGGAGGGGATTATTTACTACTGAACTACTGTTCTTAAACCTAACCTAACCTAACTGAACAAATGTTTAACAGACATTTTAGAATGCTTTGATGTGAAGGAGACGGTTTTTTATTGAAGGATTTCATATGTAACAAATTATTTAAACACACAAGCAAAATAAAACAAACTTTAATCTACTGGTCAGAATATGGTCATAAAAATTGCATGAAACCTATTTGCAATTGATTTTTTTAGTTTTTGGATGATTCTACATTGTGACTACAAGTAAAGTAAACATGAGATAACAAGCAGTGTGCAAAGTTTCATCACAAAAAGAAATCTAAATAAATAAACAAACCTTTCATTTTTTTCCCAATATTTTAGGATAAAAGATACCCTTTAGTAAGGGTAGAGACAGTTTTTCTTAAAAGGTGAAAGGTCCAGGCCATTTCTAAAAGAGGTTAAATATAATTAATTAAATTCTGAAAATTTCATTTAGTTTGTAAGCACACAGGATTGTGGCACTTCCTTAATACTAACACCTCAAAGCCAATTAGTGCCAACATCAAGCTATAAAGTTGTAGCATAATTTTCAGAAAGTATAGTCAACTTGTATTCAATGTAGGAAACCCTCAAATTTGGAAAGTAGTCAAACATTTAGAACTCTAGAATTTTCAACAATGAACACTATTTTTAGCATCAACAGTGTTGGACTCTTAGTCTGAAATTCACACATAGAAGCAGGAGCTTAAATGTGAGGTTTTAGGGTCCAGTTTGAACATAACCCACTTACTATGTGGTTGAATTCATGCTGTTACTGATTCTTGCTACTTGCTGATTATAGTGGTAGCAGGAGAGAATGAGGTCAAATTAGAAGTGGAAATAAGGTTTATAATGAAACATGCATTGACCTGAGCTTGAAGAGGAGAATATGCAATAGTGCTATGGCCATTTGTTGCGCACCTTGCAGGCAGTCCATGTAACCCAGTGATTTGGTAAGGAGCCGAATTTTAAAAAAACATGATCAATTCCTATCTCTCCTCACTGTGTAATCCTTATCATGTCACTTAATTTGTTCTCCAATTATAAAAAAATATTCTTATAACGCTTTTAACCGGATACTGTAACCACTTGGAAATGGGCATTATAAAAAAAATATACAATAATATTTCCAGAATAATAACTTCATTTCTAAATCTTGGCATCAATTTACCACGAAAGAAGACTAACAATAACCCTGGAAAGAGTCTAGTTTTGGCAGACACAAATCATATGCTACAAGAAAACATTCAAACAGCTGACTCGGGGCTTGGGTATATTAACAAAAATGTCAGAGGCAAAAGGAAAAAGAAATAATAAAGGAATAAAAATCCAGTACATTCACACAGTTTGTGAGTGTCCCATATAAAAACTAAACACAACAAAAAGACTTTGAAACTGACACTATAAACACTATAAGAGTCAAGTGGAGAACTTTGTTTCTTGGGGCAAAGAGAACTGTCTGCACCTTAACATCACCAAAGCCAAGGAGCTGGTTAGTGATTTTGACACCAAAAAGCCTCTATACCCGGTCACTATTCAGGCAGTAAAGTTTAGGTGGTACACTGCTATAATTACTTACGGTGGTTCACATTAATGACAGGGTGAACTGATCTAGTAATAATACATAGGAATTACATAAGAAATGGCAGAGTAGACTTATTTTTTTTCCTTAGGAAGACCATGTTCTTTAAATGTGGGTAACAACATCTTTTAGACTCTTGAGATTTTCTACACTGTGGTGTGTTTGGCCGGTAACAAAATTTCAAGAGAGGACTACTAAATCAACAAGCTGATTAAGACGACAGGCTAGTTAGGGGACACACACTCAAACCGCTGGAGGCACTAGCAGAGGAGTGAATGAAGACAAAACTGATGTATATTATGAACAACTAGTCATTTAGCCCGTTACAATAACGGGCGCTAGAACAGTAGTGCATAAACATTAGTAGGAACAGTCTATATTAAATGGCAAGGGACTTTGACCTCATTCTTTTTGTTGGTCGTATTTTTCTTTCTTTCAGCCTTTCTTTTGTTGATGTTTACTTGCGGGGCTGACCGTTCTTCGTGGGCTGCCGCCGTGTATTGTGTGTCTTTAATTTTCTGTGACAGTAATACTGTCTTGTACGTCCGCTGGCTTGTACGTCAGTAATATACCTTTAATTTTCTCTGGCAGTAATACAGGCGTGCGCATCGGTAATATGCCTTTAATCTCCTCTGACAGTAATACTGGCTTGTATGTGGCTGTAATATGAGTCACTGTATTGTGTACCTTTAATTTCCTTTCACAGTAATACTGGTTTGTATTTCCGTAAAACGCCTGTAACTTTCTCTGACAGTAATATCGCGCATCGCACCGTGCCCCGCGCATGCACACTTCACCAGAAGACACACACACACGGACACCTGGAGGCACACAGGGATTTTATTAAACAGGATGTTTCAGATCCTCTCTCTGACACACTAACACTGAGGACTTTCAGCCAATAAATCACTCATCAGAAACGCTTCTGGGGATCCTTTATACCAGGGGTCCCCACCCCCAGTCCGCGGCCCACTACCGGGCCGCAGCTGTCTGACAGCCGGGCCGCGAGAGAACTGCCGGCAACGGAGACTCTCTCAGACTTTTCAGAATGCTTGGCGGGCGGGGCTTTGCAGCGGCGCAGAGAGAGGAGAGAGACCGAGGTGAGAGAGTATTACAACAATGTATTTTTATGGTCCTGACAGTTTCCCCATATGACACGAGTCTATAGAAATCGCGTTACTATGAAGTACATTCAGCAGATTCTTTCATTACAATTAAGTGACTTTGAAATGCTTGAATGAATCATCCACAGAGCAGTTAGATCTGTGGTCACAGCTCAGTTGTGCACGTTTGCACAAAGATGCCCAAACAGAAACATTGTAAAAAAAAAAAAAAAAATCTCTTTCTTCGAACTTTCCTCGTAGTTTTTTTTTTTTTTTTTTTTTCCTGTTTTTGTTTTCTGTGATATCTTTTGCTTATTGCTCGTCAACATTTGAAAAACATCCATTGGAATTTAACTCATTGTCACCCTCCTATAGAAATGGCAGACGCGGGAAAAAGATAGCAGTGTTAATGTTTATGATGTGCAATCTGTTGGAATGGCAAATGCAAAGCATATGTCTTTGTTACATGCAAAAAAAGAAGAAAAATCTCAGGTTGCAAATGTATGCGAACTGCTTAATAACTTAATAATAATAGAAATGTAATGTAAATTGTGTACAAAACTGCAAACCCCCAAACCCCCACCCCCACCCCGGTCCGTGGAAAAATTTGCATCTAATAAAGTGGTCCTTGCTGTCAAAAAGGTTGGGGACCACTGCTTTATACCATTGTCAATATGCCTGCATAATGCTCATTGTCACTGCATTCTTATCATTAAGCCAAGTAAAATGTTTTCTTCTTTTTTGCAATTCTTCTGTACATTTGAAAGAGGTTATTGCTGATTGTTTTATTTATTGCTGATTGTTTTATTATTAATAATTTTTGAGCTTCAGTAAAAAGATACATTACCTTCTTAGGAAAAATAAAGTACTATTTATCAATTTAAAATGATAAAAGAATGACAAAAGAACTTCTTATATATAAACGTCTACGTGAGAGGTGAAGTCAGGGTAAGGGCTCCACCTCCAAGGAAAGAGAAACTTGCTTAGCCGCTAATAACACAAGCAAGGCAAGCACGTCAGCAAAACAAAACCTCAGAAGAAAGACAAAGTCACTTAGCCACTAACATCGGCAAAACTGTATCCCTTTTACTTTTGCACAAGTGATGCACAAGTTTCTAGGACCCCGGGCTTTTTACACAACTTACACAGATAGTATTTTATAAAATTTTATAAGGTGCAATGATTTAAAATTCCGTTTTTTTTTTAAACACTTTATTAATTCCTTATGGGAAATTGTCTTTTTGCATGACCTTGGGAAGAGTAAAAAAAGAAAGTGTCACCTTACAATGTTAAAATTATTGCTGCAAAAAAACCAAGTACAACATCTTATTGAAAAAGAGAAAAAATATACACCCATATATATTATACTAGCCATGTGCGCCCAACTACGTTGCCATGTTAAAGTTGTCTGTGAAGGGCTCCCTGTTTAAACGCGGCTGCCAGTCGTGAACTGGGCCCTTCGTCGCATAGCATTATGATTTTTTATAAGGGAAACAAAATTACAAAACAAAACCCTTGGACATTGATTCGATAGGAACGGCCTACTCGGAATCACTGTCCAAATAGTAATTATGTGGTGGTGTAGGAGCATTTCTGCTTCTCTCCGTTCACAGTCCGTCTCGTTTTCACGACGCTGTCATTTCCTCTCATGATCTCTTCTCAACCTTTCTCCAATCTCGCAGGTTGCTTTGTGGCAATCCAAAGAGTAAGGCAATATACACGGAGCAATGGTTATAAAAGGGGGACACATAGGTATCCAGGCTCTTTAAAGCATGAATAGGGATCACTTCACTGACATGTGAGCAAGCCATGGTACAACTGTGAGACGCGCAGCACTCGCCGGCTACAACGTAACAATAATAATTTCCGGAAAATGCTGTTACGTTGTCATTCATTTTACCCACTGTCTTTCTTTCATTCATATGTTACGTAGGCACGTACCTTTTATCTTCGGCAATCTCATTCTCTAACCAGGCCTCAGGAGCTAACCAGCGTAACACCGTCCACCACCCCTTTCGTTATTCCGGCACATTGTTGACATCCGTGAGTAACAACGACGTACTAAACTGGAAGGTGGTCCACGCATGCGTGGAATTCGCGGACAAACAAAGATCAAAATCCAAATGAAGATTATATATAGAGATTAGTGCTGGGCAGTGATTAAAATTTTTAATTGCGATTAATTGCATGATTGTCACAACAATCACATTGTTATGTGCAAAATTCAATAATGAACTCAAAAGTAGTGTATTGCATGTATTTGGCTTGCAAACAATTTAAACAAATAAGGTGCTTTTTAACAGCAGTATTCCCTTTACATAGTAGCAGTTAAAATATTTCTTGTAAATCTCAACTTAAACATTAATGTAATCAAATCAAATTTAAAAACAAAGCTATTTGCCACTGCCAGAGCATTAATGCTTTATCTAGTTTTTTATACAAAAGCAAGTTACCCTCAGAGTCCATAGCCACGATCACAACATTACAACAGGCACCTTCCAAGCAACAGCAAGTTAACATTTCTAAATCTATTTTCTTTTTAATCTGAACAGATAGCAGAAGAAACATTTTCTTTTATCAGGGAGCAGCATAAACAGTCTATGTTCAGTAGCAACTCTTTGAGGGCTAATATTTTTTTCCAAAAAAAGCAATGGTTTCACACATAAAAAGTCTGTTGCTGCCGGTTGTGCCTGCTGTTGGCACCTGTTTGCAGATTGCGGCGGCTTGAAGGCTAGCAGGAATGCACGGTGGACTGGCTGCCTGGCTGTCTTTGTGAGACAGGTGCACGGGGGGTGGCAACTGCAGTGAGACGCAATATGGTTTGTTACTTCCTGTCATCGTAAGTGTCTGTCCTCCCAGGCAAACGTTTCCATAGGTGCATCAGCTACACAAACGTGTTCAGCACCACAATCAGCTGGGGATCAATCAGCTGATGCCGAACCTCACTTTCGTTTTCGAACAACATCTCCAGATCACTTGCATCAAAATCGGAATCTGACAAATCAGAGTCCGATTCAGCGATAATACGAAAAAAGTCATCCATATATTATTTTGCTTTGAACATTCACTTGGCGGCACGGTGGCGCAGTGGTAGCGCTGCTGCCTCACAGTTTGGAGATCTGGGTTCGCTTCCCGGGTCCTCCCTGTGTGGAGTTTGCATGTTCTCCCCGTGTCTGCGTGGGTTTCCTCCGGGCGCTCCGGTTTCCTCCCACAGTCCAAAGACATGCAGGTTAGGTGGATTGGCGATTCTAAATTGGCCCTAGTGTGTGCTTGGTGTGTGGGTGTGTTTGTGTGTGTCCTGCGGTGGGTTGGCACCCTGCCCAGGATTGGTTCCTGCCTTGTGCCCTATGTTGGCTGGAATTGGCTCCAGCAGACCACCGTGACCCTGTGTTCGGATTCAGCAGGTTGGAAAATGGATGGATGGACATTCACTTTGGTATCTCTACACATGCCATTTTAGAAGCTGTTTGCTCTTCGTTACTCATGCATGTGCAGGGAATTGAGGTCAAATCAACAAAGCTAACATTCCTTTTAGGAAAATCATATCGAAAAGTGCTACAACAAGATGATCACTGATCTCCATTGATCGCTAGCGAGACTGAGGCTTTCAAAATATAACATAAACTACATTAACGGATGATAAAATAATTGTTGGCTTTAATTAATTAATGCGTTAACACGATAACGACGAGTTAACTTGTCCAGCCCTAATATATATTTATTAATTATAGACAGACAGACAAACAGGGCATTTGGCGCCATAAAAGCAGGAATCTGTGGGGTGTGTGCGCATGATTGATTAACACTCTGTTGAAAGCTGGTTCCTACTTTGCCCCTCATCCTGGTTGTTTACGTAGACCCTGATTGCTCATTTCTTTAAAACAACTTTTAACACAAGATAAATGCAACAAATGCACTTTAGTAACAAACACATTTTTACAACATTACATACTAAGGTGTATTATTAGCTTTTGTTAAGATTCTACATATTACTGCAATAATGTAGCATACCTGTGAAGCCAAGATTTGTAACTGCAGTGCTGGTTACAGGTAGAATTGGATTTACAGTCAGTGTAGTCGTATTACTGGTCACAAGGCTAGCAGTGGTTGGCACCTAGGCATTTTTAAACACACATAAAAAAAATTACTAATAAATAAAAATTAATGGTAATATTTTACATTTCAATTAATTTCCTAAACATTCATATACACATACATACATACACATTATTATATATATATATATATATATATATATATATATATATATATATATATATATATATATATATATACATATATATATATACACACACACATACATACAAATATAGGGTGGTCCAGATCTAACTATGCAACTTTTAACACTAGAATTACCAGAGCCTACGAAAAAACTCGTAGATCCGGCCCACCTTAAATCGCTTCTTAAAACCTGTCTCACCTCTCTGCCAGAGTCTTTTGTCATCTAAATGTACTGATAAAGACAAGCTGCCAGCAGCCGGCTATTCCATCCCCCCAACGACTTAGAACGTAAACAAGCTTTTCCCAGCTAATGCCTTGATTGATTATCTGGGAGTGAAGTGGAGTTTTAGAGTAGAAATAATAAGATTGTTATTTGGAACACACGCATTTCATATGTGTTGCATTTCTACAGTAATCTGTGTAAACACATTGTTAAAACAGAAATGGTTTACAATCTTCTAGTAGCAAATGACAAAATGTAGGCATAAACTATATAATGTATGAAGCCTGAAGTCCAAATATCAAAGAAACACTTTCACAAAAGGTACAAAAAAAAGCCACCGCCAAAAAAAACCATCTTAGTGTGAGACATTGACATGACTTAACTATCACTGCTTCCGTGGCGTAACAGTATCAGTCGCTGACTGGGAATCAGAAGGTCATGAGTTCGATCCTGCACAACTCCCATTTGAGAAGTGTTCTTATTTTCAC
>NC_041397.2:190605171-190670171 GCF_900747795.2 Erpetoichthys calabaricus
TATTTTTCATTTCAGTACTTGTTATCCTTTTCATTCATGTTTTCCATTATATTCATTAATCAGAACTGTTTCAAACCCTTCAAAGCCAGACTAATACGGTACATGCTTGAAATTGTTTAGCAATGACTGCGCACAATCAGCATGGCGGACAATAGTCAAGCACTGTAGAGGTTATTCTAAGCTTCTGTATAACAACAACATTCAACAGCAGCACAAATATAATTCAAGTACACACATCAAGATAAAAACTATGCCAGCTTGTTTAAAAAGTCTTCAATAACTTGTATAATTTACGAATTGTAATGAAGATAAGACATTACATAAATTCATACAATATATATTCCATATAAAAGATCTGAAACTACAAAAAACAATTTAGTTCCCTTTTGTGGATTGACATGGCAATTAGTGCAGTTCATGACTGGGTTACTCAAATACTGTAAAAATAAGTTCTCAATGTCTACCAGTAACAATCACCAGAAACCAATAGAGATACAAGAAAATTCATCTAACATAAACACTTACAATGCTACTTAACCAAAACGGGACTACAATCATATTTACTGAAGGTGCCTATTTAAAAAAAAAAAAGAAAAAAAAAAGCATAATTATATAAATTATGTTTAGGTGAAAAACTCAATGACTAAATGACTTAATTTCCTTCAAGCATTAACATGATTACTACAAATGAACTCAATACAACCCGATTACATAGGAGGATGAAGAGGGAGCAAAAAGCTATTAAATTTTATTTGTAAATAAAATACAATTAATTCAACAGTGAATTTTAGAAATGTAAAGCTCAACAGAACCTTACCAGTGGAGTAGGGCTCGGGTACACTGCTTTGATTGGAGTGTTGCTTGTGCTGCCACTACTAGGTGGGTTTATTCTCTTCTCTTTCTGCCGCCGATTGCAGAACCAGACACGGATAACTTCTTTTTCCATGTTCAGCTGGCCAGCTATCATTGTGATCTCTTCAGAGGTAGGCTTTTGGTTCTGCTTAAAAATTTCAAGAAGCCAAAAATATACTTTCAGTATATGATTGCTACTGAACCTGACACACAAATTACAGTGCTGCAGTCCAAGAAAGAATTTGAGTAAAAATAAGCTTACTTTTCATTTTACAGCAGTAGGGATGACAGGTAAAAACAAAAATAAATAAATAGTAGGAGAAGTGAAGTTCCACATCCTAACTTTAACTTGTGGAGATGTTTCTTTCCAGAACAAAAACAATGTAAACAAACGATATGTGTTAAAAACATAACAATAAATGTAAAATAATAATTTAAAGTTACCAACAAAACAGGGAAACTACCAGAGTAAATGTTTAAGAGTAAAGAGGGAAGTACTTTTTTTTAAAAAATTTAACGGTTTGTCTTTTAAATGTCTTTGTACAGAATACTTTGGTGTCATTGTCAATAAACAAAATATTGTTCTTTTTATTAAAAATTCCATAGTTTTTTACATTTTACTGATGGACATGACATATGGAGGGATATTCTGGTCAAAACTAAACATTATCTCATGAAACATTTAATTATTTATGCTCTATTTCCTTATGCTTTTACTTGTTTATTCCCACATTTCACAATACATTTATTTGTAATTTATTTAATTTTATCCAAAATATTCCTCCATAATGATGGTGAATGGAACAGAGCATGCATGAAGTCAAAACAAGAAACTGTACGATAAGTTGCCCAAGAAGAAAAACAATCAAGCTTTAATGCACCTCTACTAAATCAAACAGAGCCATAAATTCTAAGAATACCAATATCTTCATAACAATCCTTTGGTGAGTTTTTGTAACGAAGATTAATTATCATGAATTTAAACTTAAAACATTTTTAAGCATTCCTTGGCCCCAAAGTAACACCCAGCTTCATTCAAACAACAATGGAATACGTGAAAATTGACAGAATTCGTTTACAAGTAACAGTTTTTCAAAACAAACCATAAGATGACAGTTACCCTTCATTAAACACTCTTAAAAATCTGTTTGCCTAAGCTCATTACATTAAGTTTCACATTCAAAAGAATGGCATCTTGATCTTTCTTGGACTTTTTTTTTTTTTTAATCTTTTTTTGGATCCAAGATGCTAAGGATAATGAGAGATGACATGTGACAAGATAAGTGAATCATACCACGTGAACACAAAAGTTTTAACTCATTGCAGGCTGCAAGAACAGTCTGTGAACACAGTTGTTAGCTGTCACAATGACTGAGAATCGGATTGTGCAGCCACAAACATCCAACCACTGTGTTCTGCAGACTGCAGCATGGTGTTTTTTGGGATGACTGTGAAGATGACCGGATGTGAGTTCTAGCAGAGTGTATTTAAAAATTGCCTATACAATCAAGTACCTGTATAAGCTAACCGCATGTGGATTAATAAGTCTGCAGAATTCTTTCCTACTGCTGCAATTAAAGTGGTGCCTATCAACCAGAGGCAAAACAAGGTCACTTCAATAAAATTTGTAAAAGGATAAAATGGTGGTTGGGTACCTTCCAATACATGGGAATTACCAAGAATTTTATGTATTCTTTTTGTGTAGACATTGAAGAGTTTACTGGTAGCAGACAAAAGGAAACTGGTCATGAAACTGCACTGTCTACCACTGACAGCTGGTAGATTTAGGTACTCAAATATCATATGGCTTTCTGTACAGTGTGTTTATTTATATCTATTACAAACATTTTAAGTTGAAGTGTGCTTTTTTCCTTGTACTGATCAAATTCACACCTTTAATTTAGCTCACTATAAAGATTTTAATTTTAAAAACTATACTGGACACCGGGTCTAAAGAATGTTTCCCACCTTTAACAAGTATATAAGATACCAAGTAGTTCTCCAGGAGAATGATTAAAAGTTTTTATTTTGTTAATGGAAAACCATTATTCTGTATGGCAATAACTGAACAGGGGACAGAATAAAAAGAATAATATGCAGCGCTGAACGTAATGAAACAAAAGTAGACATGTTTTTCACTCTTGTATATGTGGGGTTGGATGTGGCTACATGCTTAGAATTAGGCCCAGAGACGTATGATATAATTTCAGAAAATAAATATGCATAGACCAGAGAAGACTTCTGAAACAATACATATGCAATGAAAAAAAATTTCCATAATACAGCAACAACAGGTAATCACTTGACAAAATTATTATATTATCCAAATCCAAAGACAAGAAAGATTAAAGTACAGTAGTCACTATTTGTATGGCAAAATAAACTTTCATGTAATCTTTCGTTTGATGGGTGGGGGTTGGTCGAGTTATAAACTCAGTTTTGTTTGATGCTAGCCTAAATGTTGACAGCCATGTGAAAAAGTTTTTGCAGCCATGTTTTTTAAACATCTTAGAGATATGTCCTTGATCAGAATTTTATACATACAAAAATCATTATGCATGCTTTGATGAGACTCCTGGAATAATGCAGTCTCTTAACTTGCTCTAATCAGAAAGGTTTAAACAGACTCCAAATAGTACAAAATGCTGTTGTCAGAATTTTATCTAAAACCAATAACAGTAAACACATCATTCCTATTTTATCATCCCTTCACTAACTGCAAGTCTCTTTTAGGACTGATTTCAATATTTTATTGACTTACTGTAAACAAGTAACTGGTCTGGACCAGATTATACCTGTGAACTATTAGTTTCATATATATGTGTAGTGAAAAGTCAAGCAAAATGACACCTGTTACTGGCTAACTAAAAAGATTACAATAGGCAAGCTTTCAAGGCAACTCAGGCCCCTTCGTCAGGCAAGACATAATGCCATTGTAATTGCCTGAAGAAGGGGCATGAGTTGCCTTGAAAGCTTGCATATTGTAATCTTTTTTAGTTAGCCAATAAAATGTGTCATTTTGCTTGACTTTTCACTACATTCATTATGGCTAACATGGTACAACACCCTAGTACTACTTATATATGTGTAAGAAGCCTGAGGTCCCCTTGCTGTTCTAAGTGCTAGTTCGAAGACTAAAGAGGACTGTGCATTTGTGGTCAGAGCACCTCAACTCTGGAGTGCTTGCTATAGGAAAACAGGCTTGCTGAATCTGTATCCTTGTTAAAATTCTTTTAAAAATTGGTTTCCTAAGGCTGGTTTTTACTTTTTAACCTAAAATCTAATTTGTATTTTACTTTGTGTTGTGTTTATATTTCTTCCTGTGCCTTAGACTACAAATTGTTATGTTTTACCTATTACTGTGCTTTCACCAACTTTTTCTAGGTAATTTTATTGGTAACTTTGTGAGGCACTTAATAATTTTGTTTTTTGATAAGTGCTACACAGTACAAATAAACCTTATTATTATTATAATAAAACACTAGTGTTAATTTATAGTTTAATTGCATTTTTAATCCCTTTAGCATTACTTCTCTGAAAACCCACAGAATTATAGTGTAGACTTTTATGCTTTGGAAGACAAGAAAATATGAACTTTAAAAACCTGATCATAAAGTGACTTTTCATACTTAAGTTTTGCTTAAAATATTGCAAATACTTAATCAATTTGTAAAAACCTTTCTTAAAAGTGAGTAGATAAAAAAGCCCTATGAAGAAATACAGTAAATACATGCAGCACAAATTAAACCAATAGAAAAAATTGTCAGGTAATTCTGCACTAGTTTTTATGTAATCTGAAATATCACTGACCTCCAAAAAACTCTTTTCTAAGGCCACTCGTATGTTGGTCTCAATGCTGGTGCGTTTCTTCCTCCTGCGATTCAGACCCTCTATTCCCAAACCAGGGGAGTTCAGGGCACTTGGACTGGACAAGGTCTGGTCAGATGTCAGGTTCTCTGAGATAAAACCAGACACACTTGCTTGATGAATATACATATTACTTACTGAAATTGAATAAACTAATTTTGTGTGCGTGAAGATTTATTTTGTAAATACCAGGTTTGAATATAACATATACTGTATAAACTTAAGTTTAATAATATGGGAATAATACTAGAAAGCATTTTACATTAATACACTCAAAAAAAAGAGACTAAAAGAGCAAAAACAATATTTCCACTAATTTATATTAAACCAGGCATTAAGCCTTTTGCAGCTGCAGTACATTAAGCCCAATATGTACATCAATAAATGTGCAATCAGATAAGAACTTAGCTTATTAATTAAAACTAATTATCTAATTAAATAATACACAAGAGTTACAGCATGCTCTTGGAGGCTGACAGTTGCCTTTAGCTACAGCTCTTAAAATTTTAAGTGGAGACTTTTTTAAAAACTTTTAAAATATATTCAATGAAAATTATACAATATCTGATTTGTTTAACTGCGGTGGGTTGGCACCCTGCCCAGGATTGGTTCCCTGCCTTGTGCCCTGTGTTGGCTGGGATTGGCTCCAGCAGACCCCCGTGACCCTGTGTTCGGATTCAGCGGGTTGGAAAATGGATGGATGGATGATTTGTTTAACTAAGAAACTGACCGAAGATTATTATGTTTTAAATAGATGTGTTTGCCCAGTATAGAAACAGGATTTTGTTTTCATGAACTTGATTAAGACATAAACCTAAAACACAGCATAAAATTATGTTTAGCTGCAAAAACCAAAACAGTACTCAACTTGTTTTGTAGTATTCTGGAAGCAGAGTCAGCATAAGCAGAAGACTTGATTCTCTTCAGTGTCTTAAGTTTACATTTATTGACATTTGATATTTAGTCTTACAAATAAACTGAAATACATCGTAAATCAAATATTTCACTGTTGAATGAACAGTATTTCAAAGCTTGACACCTCAGCTGTGCAGTTTCTCGTGTGAATTTGAAGAAAGACCACCATTACTTTGAGACAACACATTATTTACATTATTAAAGGCTTCCAGTTTTAATACTTTAAACTGTCTTGTGCAAGTGTGGGACGGATTCTGAAAAAATGATCGGCATTCCACCATGCTCCCATGGAGCTCATCTGTGTTGGGTTCCTCTGCTACATTTAGTACAGCTAGTAGAAATACTGCAAACTGAAGAACCATGTTAAGACTGACAAGTCTATGACAAAATGAAATTCTGCATCCATTCCTGTAATCATAAGCAGTCAAAATCAGCCACATAGTCAGAGCACTGCACTCATATGAAAGCATAAAACATTAAGTTATCCCTCAAGTCAATATAGTAAATCAATAGTACAAAAATAGAACAGGAATTTAGCACTCTGCTGCATATCTGTTGATGCTGAAAATAAAATGCTCCTAATTAATAACTTTATACCGCAGAATAGTATAATTACTGTGAAAACCCCCAGAGTTTCAAGTTCTTATTTTGAGCTAAAACTGTCCGACTCTGACCTGTTCTGATTAATTTGTGCATCACTACTATTTAGAGCACAATCTGGTATCCAGGTAAGTGATAATAAATATCAGACTATATAAATAAAATATTCAGTTCTGTTTGGAATTAGCACCTACACAGTGAGCAATGCTTATTTCTAAATTATAATTTTTGAAAATCTATTACAAATAAAAAAAATATAGCAAATATACAGACTATATTTCTGCTTTAATAAAAAAAGGCCATTTCATTAGCGTTTACATAATATGTTATATAACCTTGGCCAAAGAACAAACAAACAAATACCTTATGTTTATTCTAACATTCTACTCATTAGAAAATAAAGCAGTTATAATTACTGATTGTAGTTTAAGCACAGTCTTACCACTTTTTTTTCTTACTGAAGCCATGCTTTAACAGACACCATTCCTTAAGATCAGTAGTTCTCAACCTTTATTCCTCTAAAGTCTACTAGTGTACGACAAGAATATGTCAGGACCCCCCCACAAGCCAGATATTTACCTTTTTGTACTTTTGCTGCAATCATGATAAAGGTTTACATTTATTCAGAAAAGCATATTTGTCAATAGTGTTGTTATACTGCCTGTGTTATTTAAAGCCCAATACAAAATTAACAGGCCATTTCAAAAACAACCTGTATGATTTAAATAAATAACTTCTTTTACTAGTGCCCGATTTTCTAAATAATAACAATGAGTAGGTATTTCTAGGGATAAAAGATAACCAGTAATTACCAAAATACAGAATTTGTCACTGCAGATACTATATTTTGATAACAAAAGTTGTTCACTGCTCACTTGGCTTACATATTACTTTTTTAAATCAAGCATTAAATGATTATGCTCTTCTGAAAATAAAAAATCAAAGGTAATTTTTAAAATGCAGAACTAGTTGTGGGAGACTTTTTTCATAATATAATCACATAAGCTACTTGGTTATCCTCTGGATTCAGCACTGTACTGGTTCAATTAGTGATAGCCACATTTAACCCAAGTGTAAATGCAAATGCGTTTTCTTTCCACATACAACAATCAAGTCAGCGGAAAATGCAAAAGAATCATGAGACGCAGTGGCAGCAGTTAGAAGGGTGGTCAGCCCGGAGACCTGCACAGCTTTTAACAAACTGAGTACAGTTGTCCAGGAGCACATATGAAGTTGACCAACCATCTTTTTTAAGTTCATGTCAAAACCTTGAAATCATGCTGTAACACTAGAGGTCTTCATGGCATTGTGGTATGTCACATTCTTATCACTTTTTCTTGTTGGATCACTGTAAGCAACTTGTTCCCATAAACCCTATACTTTACTTTAGAAGCTGCAATAAGCAGAGCTGTGTTATGCAGATAAACACAAGCAGCCACTAAATCCTTCATTGCTGTGTGCATGTGGGGAGCCCATCCGATCACTATTCAGACAAGATACTGACACACTAGAGACTTATTTTAAAGGTGTCGGATGTAAATGTGATCCAGCTACCCTATATATGGATGCAATCTCTACACTTTAAAGAGGGTCCGAGAGCTGACAGTCATTGCATGCAGTATATAACAATTGACTACTGATGAAGTGGTCCGCTTTAAAAATAATAAAAAAAATTTGACAGCCTTGATGTAGCTCAACTTTCAATAAGACCAAAATTCTTAAATTAAAATTATTTTTTAAGATATTTTACAGCTCCGCTAGAAGTTTAATGGGGCTCCTTATTGTGCAGTGAACCCTTAGTTGAGAACTACTGTTTTAAATGGAATTTCACCTGAAGATTTTACATATTTCCATAAATCAAGTAATAGGTTTTCATTTGGAGTAATTTTTAAAAAGAAATTTGGTGATATATTCTTGAAGTTTTGAAATTAGATGTTAAAGGCATAGTTATTTGAATTCATAGACATTTAATCCTAATTCCACAATCTTGGCCAAGTTTTGCTTGTATCCAAATAACCTATCAATTAAGAAAAAGTAATAAAATTGGGTGACTTTTATATTCATAGAAAATGGAAATGGACAGACACGACAAAGCTTCGGCCTCAATCTGATTGCTTTTCCGGAATTCTTCCTAAATGTGAAAAATGCTACATTCTTTATTTTATTCTACATCATCACCCATGTTTTGACATTCAAAAAGTAACGTTGGCTCCTATTAACAAAACTATTTCCTACCATTATTTAAATTACCTCTGATTTGTTCTTTCTCTGTCCAAAAAATATGTCAGTATTTTAGGCATGACTAAATTACCAATGACATAAATCATTCAGGCACTGCAGTATGTAGATGAAGCACACAGCACCTTAGAGATGCCTTGCTGTGCTAGGTTTAACCCCCTGTCACATCCTAGGTCCTCTATTTGGGGAAAAAGTTTTACCATATATGGAACCAGCAAAAGCTGGTAGCTTCAAGTCAAAAATTCAGCTCTAACTTGCTTCAGATTAGTCAAGGTGGCTTTCCAATACAGATAACCTCTTATCGATAAAAACACAATGCAGATATTCTTTTATAAACAAAGAACAGTGCAGACTCCATACACAAAAACAATATTTGCTTTCAATTTCCAATGAGGAGTCAATTGTTGCTTATTTCTAACCTTGCTCAACATTTGCTCCTGTACTGTATAGGACCACTCGGTGAGGTGTAGCGAAGTTTTTGTTTTCACATTTGGACCCTGGCCCCATTACCTTCTCCTACAGAAGAGATCTGTTTTTTGACAAAGTGGATATATTCAGTAAGCTTTAAGGCTTTTGCTTTCACACTTAAACCCAGACCCTATCATGTACTTCACATCAACTATAAAACACAAGAAGAGCCTAGCTATTTTTTTTAATCTATAAAAAAATGTTTCACTTTAGAACACAATTTTGGCAAATATATACAATTACTAAAAAGAAATACATTTGGCTTCAAAAACATCAAAACTTATCCTTTATATCAGCAAAACAAAGTAACTGGTTACAAAATTCAGGAAGCAGACCACACTTTCATTTTTATTGAAGGGACGCTGTGCAGAGGGGCCAGCAGCTTTAAATTTGTAGGAGCAACCATCACCAATGACCTGAAGTAAGGGCAACCCATGTTCACAGCAGTCAAAGGTGGCTCTCCAGTGCCTTTAGTGCTATAAATGTCTATGGAAAGCATATGTGTGTCCATTTGTGCTGACCAATGTCTCAAGGTGAACAATGCGACTCCTTTTTCACTGGCTGTATAATGTTCTGGTATGACACATACAAAGCTCAATGTTACAAATGGTGATGAAGGTGGCACAGAATATGACTAATACACACATCTCCCTTCCTTTCAGAAGATACAACAACAACTACCTTACAATGTGAAACAGTATTACTTAAAAAAAAAAAAAAAAACCTGTACACTCCTGTACACTCACATTTTCCTCCTCCTTCATTCCTTGTCAAACAGATACGTTAGTGCTCCACTTAGTCAAGACAAAGTATCACCTAAACATACTCCTCTCGCTCTCTCGCCCAACTTCCATTTCGCCTGGAAGTAAACTGTGGCTGCAACTTACCTGTGAAAACTTATATCATGGTTGTTTCTGGACAAATTCCTGAATTCACTCTGGGGGCCCAAGGCTGCTACAATGACACCACACTGTAACTTTCAAGATTCCCCCAGTATTTCTGAACTTGTAAACCTGTTGTAGTCCATAAAGAGCCATGTCTCTCAGACAACATTCAGGACTGCTCCCAGTAAAAAAATTCACCATGATCTACTGTAGTAAATAAGAAGAAAAGTACTATGTCTCAGCAGCTCTCGCTGAACTCTCTCTTGAAAAAGAATCAGACTCCACTTCCACACCAAATAGCACTTTAAATTAATATTAACTAGCAATGTTCTACTGTTTATTGACATTGAGCGTCACTGTTAGCACAAATACACTAAATGTCTAAGATGCATGCAAGCCTGTAGCTTGAATATGAAAGCTTTTAAAATCCGATTTATGAAGAGTTCAGCATTAACTGCTGTAAGACAAAGTTGCCTTCAGTGGAACTACTGGCAAAATACGTAACAACATTTATGAGCAGAGTGGTGGCTCTGAGGCTAAGGATCTGTGCTGGTATCCAAAAGGTTGCCGGTTTGAATCCCCGTCACTGCCAAAAGAGATCCTACTCTGCTGGGCCCTTGAGCAAGACCCTTAACCTATAATTGCTCCAGGGGTGCTGTACAATGGCTGACCCTGCGCTTTGACCCCAAGGGGTTTGCGAAAACGAACAAATTCCTAATGCAAGAAATTGTATATGGTGAAATAAAGAACAAAAAAAAAAAAAAGTTCAAAATGCAATTGGGGAGGGGTTTAGACAAACAATACCAAATACAAATATAGATTGATAGAGAATAACAACTTTGTGTTAGCATGATCTGGCAGTAGGGATCAAAGTGGGATATTTAAGTAAAACAGAAAATGAGTGCTTTATAATTTTTATCATTTTTACTAACGGTGCCAATTGTTAAATGTTCTTCATCTTAACGATGCATTTATTCATAACTTAATTACATATTTCCAGTTGCATTAATGAATATAAGTCTGACAATAATTTAATGCTAACTCAGAATGTAAAAAGGTAAATTAAATAATAAATTGTCTCTGTTTAGTTTAGTTATTTATGATGCAAAGGTATAAGAAATGCATACAGCATGCAACAAGGGAAAAGGAATGTTCAGGCTGATATTTTTTCATAGGGTGTGCTATCAGCTGCTAAGGTATGTAGGAGGTGGCGTATTGTCTGAGATTAGTATTGACTTCTTATTAGCCACCACCATGTGTTATACTTTAAAAACAAAGTGTTATAAAAAGAAATACAAACCTGCATCATTTAGCCACTTTTCCAGCAGTGGTTTAAGCTTGCACATATTTTTAAAGCTGAGGTTCAAGGCTTCAAAACGAGAGATAGTTGTTTGGCTGAAGTCATTTCCATACAGTTTACCCATGGCAAGTCCAACATCCCCCTAAAATTAAAAAGTAAACAGCTATAATGGTATTCAAAAGGACAAAGACACTACTACTATGTTTTTTTTTCCATGTATGTAAACATACCGATTACTACAGAACTTACATACACTGTTTGTACTTAGGAAAGGCAACACCATTTATTTTTATAAAACATTTTAGCCGAAAGGGAGAAAAGGAAAATAGAAAAAAGTGACAGTGGAATTCCTAAAAGGGTTTTGGATTCTTTGGGGAAAAATTACTACTAAGGGTATACAAACTATTGATTCAGAGATCTCTTTACTCAAACCTAATAAACAAATGTAAAAAGTGATCAGACCTGATAATACACCAAAAACATTGATTTGATTGTTATGAAATGCATCACTAAGTCTACTGGAAAGTCCAGCAAAATGACACCTTATGCCTGAAGAAGGGGCCTGAGTTGCCTCAAAAACTTGCATACTGTAATCTTTTTAGTTAGCCAATAAAAGGTGTAATTTTGCTGGACTTTTCACTATATTCATAATGGCTAACACGGTACAACACCCTAGTACAAAGTCTATTGGTAAACTTAGAATAGATGCAAGATGCATTTCAAACAGGAGTTAATCAATGTAGAAAGCAAATAACATAAATTGTTACCAAAATACACTATAAAATCTTAAGAACAGCAATGTTGTATGAAAAACTGGGTAGGACAACACCCATTACTGAGGTGGCAGATGGGGATGCTAACAATGGAAGAAAAATATGAAAAAAAGGGCAATTTGCTTGCAGAAATCACACCTATGATGCACTGAATACATCTTCCCTCATCCGGCTGACTGTGTTGACATTTCTGTACATGTATTTAGCTCTTTCCCAGTTCTTTGTTATGGAGTTTCACCCCACAAAGTCTAATCAGCTGGAATGTCCTTATCTTCCAATAAATCACACTTCTTTCCATTTTCTTTGCAATTTGTCCAAAGCAGCCAACTTTAAAATGTACATTACTACATTGTGAATCTTATAAATTATTAATATTTTCTGTACCCACAATAAATCCACACGGTTTATAGAGTGATGCCGATGCATTTGATTTTTGGTCTTGGGTGCTTTGTTAGAAGACATGATGCGTTCATATTGCTTTCCAACAGCTTGTGTCAACTCATTCATTTTTCTGTAGCTGAAATGCTATGTACTTAATCAGTTTCTCAGTTTTTTTTAGCAGATTCTAGAGGTGTAACACTTCTACAGCAGAGAAAAATGCATTATAGCACTGTTGTTGCTGTAGAGGTTAAGTCTACACTAATTAAGTGTCAGTGTAAAAATTATACATATAATATATATTTAAGGTCAAAAATGAGTAAATTCAAAAATACTTATTCTACAAATGATCAAAGGATCATTTTTTATTTTCAACTTTATTTTATAAAAAAAAAACATCCCCTCTATAAAGTACTAACATGTTTACACTACCTTGTCCAGCCTAAAATGCTATAAAAGTGTACTATAATGTGCAGCAGAAATATTAATTCCATTACAGACATACCTTTAAGCCTTTGATGTGTTGAGCCCACCCTTACTAGCCATTATCAATGATTCTATTAGTTTGGGGTTGTGCCCTCATTTTTTAAACATGCTGCAGTCTGTCCCTGTCTAAAAAAGGCAGAATTAGATGCTGGAGTTTTAGCCAATTTTCGTCCAATTTCCCAACTGCCATTTCTGGCTAAAATTCTAGAAAGAATTATTTATAATCAATTGCTTGATCACCTTAACTCCAATAATTTATTTGACATCTACCAATCTGGCTTTAGGCGTTATCATAGTGATGAAATGCCTGAAAGTGTTTAACGACATCTCTTTTATTACTGACTCAGGTGATGTGGTAGTCCTTCTCCTCCTTGACCTGTCCGCTGCCTTTGACACCATTGACCACGACATATTGCTGTTACGGCTTGAACATCTTGTTGGGCTTAAAGGTGCTGCTCTTAACTGGTTCAGGTCATATTTAACTGGTAGACACTTTTCAGTGACTTTAAATTCCTCTTTTTCATCTAATGCTCCTCTTAAATATGGTGTTCCTCAGGGATCCATTTTGGGTCCTATTTTATCCTCTATATACCTTCACCCTAATGGAGCGATTTTTAGGAAATTTAACATTTCTTTTCACTGCTATGCTGATGATACTCAGGTTTATATTCCTGTTTGCAACTCTACAACAATCAACTCCACAACTGTCTGTCTGAACTAAGATCCTGGATGGCTAATAATTTTCTTGATCTAAATCAAAATAAAACGGAGGTGCTTATAGTGGGTCCATCAGCTAACGCCCAAATTAGTCTTGGACTTCTCGGCTCTTTCTCTGTCTTTTGCAAACCTCAAGTCCGCAATCTTGGTGATACCTTTGATAGTAACCTCTCTTTTGAGAAACAAGTAAATTCTGTAGTCAAGATTTGTTTTTTCCACCTTCGTCTATTAGGTAAGATAAAGCCTTTTTTATCTTCTAGGGATCTTGAGAAAGCTACTCA
Organism: Erpetoichthys calabaricus; assembly: GCF_900747795.2. Lineage (NCBI taxonomy): Eukaryota > Metazoa > Chordata > Cladistia > Polypteriformes > Polypteridae > Erpetoichthys > Erpetoichthys calabaricus. Next base: position 190,618,931 of record NC_041397.2, read on the forward strand.
TGCATTTTTTTTTTCTCGGCTTGATTACTGCAACTCGCTGTATTCTGGGATTAATAAATCCCTGATACACAGGTTATAGTTGGTCCAAAATACTGCCGTTCGCTTTCTGGTTGGGGCAAGAAAGTATGACTCTGTTTCTCCTATTTTAGCTTCTTTACACTGGCTGCCTGTCAGTTTTCGAATTGATTTTAAAATCTTGCTGCTAGTTTTTAAATCTTTACATGGGCTTGCTCCTGCCTATTTATCTGAACTGTGTATTTTACATCAGTCATCTAGAGTGCTTAGATCTTCTGGTCAGCTGTCTCTGGTTGTCCCTCGTACCAAGTGTAAAACCAAGGGGGACAGGGCTTTTACAGCTGCTGCGCCTCGCCTGTGGAACTCTTTACCTCATCATATAAAGGAGTCATCTACAATTGAACTGTTCAAAACAAGACTAAAGACTCATTTCTATTCACTTGCATTCTGTGACCTTCAGTAATACTGATGGTTCCTCTTTGTGATTATATAACATTACTTCTATTTATTATGTATTTTATTTTATGTTCATATATTTTATTTCTGTTTATGTTTTATGTTAATTGTTTTGTTTTTCTTTTATTCTATTACTGTAAAGCATTTTGGCCACAGCATTACTATGTTGTTTTAAATGTGCTATATAAATAAATTGACATTGACATTGAAATACCTTTTTTTGATTTGCTGCAAAGCTTTTTTCCTCGCAAATATTAACTTATCAGGTTCATAAGCATTTCAGAGAGAGTTTTGCTTTAACCAGTGTGTGTTTCGGTAGTTGATGAGAATGTACAGTCAGATTGTTTCATATAAAGGAATACAAAAACAATATTGCATCCATGTGTTCACTGCCTGATAACCAGACAGATCTTTGGAAATGAATCTTTGCACGGGCAACTACTGTGAACATAACAGTCTAACTTTCAAATTTATGCAGGAAGAAAGTGCATTGAAAAGGTGAATTAAAGTTTAATTTATTCATCCATCTGTTTTCTTAACCCATTTTATTCTGCACTTTGATGAACCAAGCTAGAGAGACCATGGGAACAAGGCATAAATCAGCCTGGGATGGTATACTATTCCAATGCACTGTGTGTACTAAGGAAAATGCCTAAAGCAATACATTTTTCACATTTCTTAAGATTTATTAGATGGCATGTTATTGATAGTTCTTCTTCACATGGCCTCTTAAACATATGTTACTTCTTTATATCATTACTCTTTGAGCCTGCAATTGCTTCTGTTTTGCGTATTTTGTTTTCAAACAAAATCAGAACCATATAGACTCAACCTATGTAGAACGTTATAGGTAACATGCGATCATGCTAGACAGCATTGCTTATTGAGTTTACAGAATCCAGAACAACCCCTTCAAGCTCATCTCAATGGTGTAATAAGTACCAGCAATGGCTTTTAAAAAATCTTAACAAAAAAGGTAAAGATGTTCAAACTTTTAGTTTTATACATATGAGAAATAGCTTTCACAAAAGTCACCATTTCACAATCAAAAAAAGATAAAAGTGGAACAGTACGTAGCAACAAAAATCTTGAAGAAAGTCAAACATTATTACATTTTAGTAAATATAATTTTCCATGTCTTTAATGTGTGAAGACTCAAAAGAACAGCAATCCCAAAACTTTGTATAGTACATTGTAGTATACTAGGCCCCATTACATATTTAATGATTGGTTTTGTTTCTGTGGTTGATAAAAATGTTGATGAATAAAGGTTGAGAATGCGATAGTTTATGAGCAAATGACATTCTGTCACAAGTATGTATCTAAATTTGTCATGGTTTTCACACTAACATTTTCTTGACCAAGTTCATACATGGGGGCTTCATTACTAGAGTTTCTAAGTCACTTTACCCTCTGGCTTAAGTATTGAAAACCAGGAAAATGGTTGCAGGCATGTTGTTACTATGAGAACCGCAAAACCAACAACAATGACAACTAAGATAATATCTTCCAATATGGGATATAATCTCTCTTTCACAAATTTTTTGGAACTGAATGAAAGCTCATGCTCATTAAAATCACATGTTAGCAGCAAGGCCAGTACGGATAAAAGTCTGATAAAGTAAATAGCCTTTTACCAAATAGATATAGCAATCCATGTTCAGGTGCTCTTGACTGTGGCTTTAGTTGGTTTGGTATGCTCCATTTATTTTTCTCAAGAATTTACTGTGTATTCTTCTGCATCACACATTGTTGTGTAGTAAGATGAAGTTGCATTATTTTCCCAGGTATAAAATTTTTTACTTACCGCAGAACAAATGTTTGGTCTTATTCACCTTGTCCATACTAGCAGCATGTTTTCTCATAACCAAGAGGATGTGGGTTCGACCCTAGGTTCTCCTGGCATTTTCTATTTTGAGTAGTGAGCTGCTATTATTGTTACTATTATATAATAAAAACATACATTTAATTTAAGTCTGCAACAGCTGGTATACATTTATTGTACTTGTAAAAGTTAGTGCGGAAGGGATAAAAGCAGATACACAAATGCATTTTTCTTGGTGTCTTGTTGAGCAGACAGTGCAGTGCCATTGGTGGATGTTACTTTTCCTCGCACACAGACATTCACAACATGTCATTTGAACAATGTTTTTTTTTATTATTCAAGAATCCAAGAATAAAACAGAATAAAAAAAATCTAATTCAGTTTTATTCAAGAATCCAAGAATAAGGCTGAATAAAAAAATCATTCAAATGATGTGTTGATATGAATATCAGTATGCACGGAAAAGTACCATAAATTTACACCAGATGTTACAGTCTCACAACAAATGTATGTTTTCATTATGTGATAATAACTAACTGCAGTTCACTGCTCAAAAGCGCTAAATGCAGGGACGACATGGGATCAAACTTTTTACCTCGCCATTGCTAAACAGTAGCTTATCCACTGCGCCATCTGCATGAAAGGAAGTGTTGCCACTGTGACAACTGGTTGAAAACGAAATGTGTAAATACACACGTATGCGAATGTCTTACTTTGTACCGATTGGGCTTCAGCAACATTTCAATTGAGCAATTTTTTTTTTCTTCAGCTTTAGTCTTGATTAAAAGCATACTTGTTTTGTTACACCATTTGCGAAAGTTTCTTGGATATTTGGGCTTCAGTCTTCACACATCCTACACTTCACGTCAAAATTATGTCATTACTACTATAACATATGAAAACATTTTCTGTTTTAGCCATGTGTTCAGCATTTCTTGCCTCGCATTTCCTCTGTCATTCTAGATTTACACAGATCGTTGTAGACACAGAACACACATGAAGCATACGTATTTCAAATCATGATATGTCATTACCTATAAAATTCCTTATAAATACCATCGCCAAATAAATACTTCAGCACAGACTTGAACTGTGAGGACTACAGTAGGGTGATGCTTTTATCTGACTGAAGGTTGGTGGGGGTATAGCAGGCTGTGTTCTGCAAAACCACACATTTGCAAAACAAAAGCGGGATAACAGCGCAGTGATAAAGAGTAATGAGTTTCTTGGCATATGTCAGGAAAATTTAAGGAGGTCAGAGACAATGAAAAAAATCGTAAGCTTCAGAGATTCTAGTGTTAAATGGCCTCACAGCAGACTATCAGTGACCTTTTCCATTACTAAGGTCCTCTGATTCGGGCAATCTTGTTGTGTCCCACACTAACCTGCACTCAATGGATAATAGATCCTTCAGTTATATTGCGCCCAGACTCTGGAACAACCCACCTAAATTAATTAGATCAGCTGACTCAATTCATTCTTTTAAAAAACAACTTAAAACTCATCTGTTCAGGAAGGCTTTTAACTTAACCTAACATTCTGTCCTGTCAGTTTGGCTCACTGTTCTGATGTTATTTTTTAGGGTTTTCTTTTAATATTGAATTTAAACATTTTACTCTGGTTCATTGTCTTTAATGCTTCAAATATCCTGTCTATCTGTTTTAGTGTTCTATTCAGGAAACATTTACATATACAGTGGAACCTCGGTTCACGACCATAATTCGATCCAAAACTCTGGTCGTAAACCGATTTGGTTGTGAACCAAAGCAATTTCCCCCATAGGATTGTATGTACAATAAATCCGTTCCAGACCATACGAAATGTATGTAAATTTTATATATCCATCCATCCATTGTCTCCCGCTTATCCGAGGTCGGGTCGCGGGGGGCAGCAGCTTGAGCAGAGATGCCCAGACTTCCCTCTCCCCGGCCACTTCTTCTAGCTCTTCCGGGAGAATCCCAAGGCGTTCCCAGGCCAGTCGAGAGACATAGTCCCTCCAGCGTGTCCTGGGTCTTCCCCGGGGCCTCCTCCCGGTTTGGACGTGCCCGGAACACCTCACCAGGGAGGGCGTCCAGGAGGCATCCTGATCAGATGCCCGAGCCACCTCATCTGACTCCTCTCGATGCGGAGGAGCAGCGGCTCTACTCTGAGCCCCTCCTGGATGACTGAGCTTCTCACCCTATCTTTAAGGGAAAGCCCAGACACCCTGCGGAGGAAACTCATTTCAGTCGCTTGTATTCGCGATCTCGTTCTTTCGGTCACTACCCATAGCTCATGACCATAGGTGAGGGTAGGAACATAGATCGACTGGTAAATTGAGAGCTTCGCCTTGCGGCTCAGCTCCTTTTTTCACCACAACAGACCGATGCAATGCCCGCATTACTGCGGATGCCGCACCGATCCGCCTGTCGATCTCACGCTCCATTCTTCCCTCACTCGTGAACAAGACCCCGAGATACTTGAACTCCTCCACTTGGGGCAGGATCTCGCTACCAACCCTGAGAGGGCACTCCACCCTTTTCCGGCTGAGGACCATGGTCTCGGATTTGGAGGTGCTGATTCTCATCCCAGCCGCTTCACACTCGGCTGCGAACCGATCCAGAGAGAGCTGAAGATCACGGCCTGATGAAGCAAACAGGACAACATCATCTGCAAAAAGCAGTGACCCAATCCTGAGCCACCAAACTGGACCCCCTCAACACCCTGGCTGCGCCTAGAAATTCTGTCCATTAAAGTTATGAACAGAATCGGTGACAAAGGGCAGCCCTGGCGGAGTCCAACTCTCACTGGAAACGGGTTCGACTTACTGCCGGCAATGCGGACCAAGCTCTGGCACCGATCGTACAGGGACTGAACAGCCCTTATCAGGGGGGCCAGTACCCCATACTCTCGGAGTACCCCCCACAGGATTCCCCGAGGGACACGGTCGAATGCCTTTTCTAAGTCCACAAAACACATGTAGACTGGTTGGGCAAACTCCCATGCACCCTCCAGGACCCTGCTAAGGGTATAGAGCTGGTCCACTGTTCCCGCGACCAGGATGAAAACCACACTGTTCCTCCTGAATCGAGGCTCGACTATCCGACGGACCCTCCTCTCCAGGACCCCTGAATAGACTTTTCCAGGGAGGCTGAGGAGTGTGATCCCTCTGTAGTTGGAACACACCCCCCGATCCCCCCTTCTTAAAGAGGGGACCACCACCCCGGTCTGCCAATCCAGAGGCACTGTCCCTGATGTCCATGCGATGTTGCAGAGGCGTGTCAGCCAAGACAGTCCTACAACATCCAGAGCTTGAGGAACTCCGGGCGTATCTCATCCACCCCCGGGGCCCTGCCACCAAGGAGTTTTTTTGACCACCTCGGTGACCTCAGTCCCAGAGATGGGGGAGCCCACCTCTGAGTCCCCAGGCTCTGCTTCCTCATTGGAAGGCATGTTAATGGGATTGAGGAGGTCTTCGAAGTATTCCCCCCACCGACCCACAACGTCCCGAGTCGAGGTCAGCAGCGCACCATCCCCACCATATACAGTGTTGACACTGCACTGCTTCCCCTTCCTGAGACGCCGGATAGTGGACCAGAATCTCCTCGAAACCGTCCGAAAGTCATTCTCCATGGCCTCCCCAAACTCCTCCCACGCCCGAGTTTTTGCCTCAGCAACCACCAAAGCGCATTCCGCTTGGCCTGCCGGTACCTATCAGCTGCCTCCGGGGTCCCACAGGACAAAAGGGTCCTGTAGGACTCCTTCTTCAGCTTGACGGCATCCTTCACCGCCGGTGTCCACCAGCGGGTTCGGGGATTGCCGCCACGACAGGCACCGACCACCTTACGGCCACAGCTCCGGTCAGCTGCCTCAACAATAGAGGCACGGAACATGGCCCATTCGGACTCAATGTCCCCCACCTCCCTCGGGATGTGGTCGAAGTTCTGCCGGAGGTGGGAGTTGAAGCTACTTCTGACAGGGGGCTCTGCCAGACGTTCCCAGCAGACCCTCACAACACGTTTGGGGCCTACCACGCCTGACCGGCATCCTCCCCCACCATCGAAGCCAACTCACCACCAGGTGGTGATCAGTTGACAGCTCCGCCCCTCTCTTCACCCGAGTGTCCAAAACATGTGGCCGCAAGTCCGACGACACGACCACAAAGTCGATCATCGAACTGAGGCCTAGGGTGTCCTGGTGCCAAGTGCACATATGAACACCCCCTATGCTTGAACATGGTGTTCGTTATGGACAATCCGTGACGAGCACAGAAGTCCAATAACAAAACACCCGCTCGGGTTCAGATCAGGGGGGCCATTCCTCCCAATCACGCCCTTCCAGGTCTCACTGTCATTGCCCCACGTGAGCATTGAAGTCTCCCAGCAGAACGAGGGAGTCCCCAGAAGGTATGCCCTCTAGCACCCCCTCCAGGGACTCCAAAAAGGGTGGGTACTCCGAACTGCTGTTCGGTGCATACGCACAAACAACAGTTAGGACCCGTCCCCCCACCCGAAGGCGAAGGGAGGCTACCCTCTCGTCCACCGGGGTAAACCCCAATGTACAGGCTCCAAGTTGGGGGGCAATAAGTATACCCACACCTGCTCGGCGCCTCTCACCGGGGGCAACTCCAGAGTGGTAGAGAGTCCAGCCCCTCTCAAGGAGATTGGTTCCAGAGTCCAAGCTGTGCGTCGAGGTGAGTCCGACTATATCTAGCCGGAACCTCTCAACTTCGCGCACTAGCTCAGGCTCCTTCCCCTTCAGAGAGGTGACATTCCACGTCCCAAGAGCCAGTTTCTGTAGCCGAGGATCGGACCGCCAAGGTCCCCGCCTTCGGCCACCACCCAACTCACACTGCACCCGACCTCCTTGGCCCCTCCCATAGGTGGTGAGCCCATGGGAAGGGGAATTATATATATATATATTTTTTTTTCTTTAAGTTTTTAAGCACAAATATAGTTAATCAAACCATAGAATGCACAGCGTAATAGTAAACTAAATGTAAAAACATTGAATAACACTGAGAAAACCTTAAACAACAGAGAAAACTAACACTGCAATAGTTCGTGCTATAGCGCTACCAACCGCTGGCTAAAAACACTTTTTTTTTTTTTAATGAGTTTTAAGCACAGGGACAAAAAATGAACATTTGAAAAAAATCCGTAATTTAATAAACCCACCAAGAAAAGTAATATTGCAACAATGCACGCTACGAACCGATCGCTGTAAACAGAAGTGAAAACAAAATCAAGCCCAGTGCATTCTTTAACTGCCTTCCTACCTTATGCGTCCAGCTCTCTCTCTCTCGCGCTGCCTGTGTGTGTGCGTCTGTCTCTCTCTCGCACTGCCTGTGTGTGTGCACGTCTCTCTCTCTCTCTCTCTCTCTCTCTCTTGCGCTGCTTGTGTGTGTGCACGTCTCTCTCTCTCGCGCTGCCTGTGTGTGTGGCACTCTCTCACTCTCTCTCTCTTGCTCGCTGCACAGGAAATGCACAGGGAGAGACTGAACATGTACAAACCGAAAGGGAAACTGGCTTGTTCATATACCGAGTGTGTGGTCGTGAACCGAGGCAAAAGTTTGGCAAACTTTTTGGTCGTAAACCGATTTGTACGTGTACCGAGGTTCCACTGTACCTGCTGTTTCTTTCTGAGACTCTGTGAAGCGCCTAGAGCATAGGAAAGGTGCTATATAAATAAAACTTATTATTATGATTATTAATGAGCACCATGACAAAAAAGAGGCATCTGAGAAGTTCTTCTGTCTGTTACAATATATTTTTGTCATTTTACTGCATCAATATATGCCATTACAGTGGAGTCTAAATAAAAATTGCAGACTATGGTTATACTACATGTTACAACAATGCGGCTATTCTGGCATGACACGTTTGCATTCTAATTTAGACAGTAACTCCCTTTATTTGTTTAGACGTGCCATGAGATAGTGGATGCTCTGCAACTTCCTGCATGCATCTACTAGTGTTAGGCAGATTTGTTGATTCGAGTGTGTTGAATATTGAAATCTGCATCTACTGTGGCCCTTCATTATCAACTCTTCTTACGGCAGTGCTTTTCACCTCTTTATGACAGGGTGTGACATATTATTTATGTTGAATTAATATTTTGAAATCAAATTTCCACAAACATAGCAGTTTATTATAATCAGAAGTATGCTCTCTGTTCGATCAAACGAACGAGAGCACTGCCGCCTTCATGAGACTTTGAACTGGTTAAGAAATGTGACCCTCAGGGAGTCATCTAATTATTACCATTACTAATGGTTGTCTCCAGACGTATATATATCGCACATGTATATATATCGCACATCTGGCATATTAAGACAGCATGTAGCTTAGTAAGACAGACTATTGTACATGTGCATTTGAATGCAATATATTGCAGGGCTGTAGAGTAGGAAGCAATTACTGGGTTACTGGAATAGGAGATAGTGAAAATGTATGAATATTAAATTCATTAAATGAATATTGTAATACAATGTGTTAAAATTTCCAATTTTACATATACTGATTTTTACTTCTAGATAAAATACTTATTGATAAAATATAATTTTTTGCAAGTTTAGCCTTATGTTTCATGTTACGCAGTGTTTGTATACCACAATAACACTGCTACAAGCCTTTAAACCACAACTTTAACAGGTTAGAGTGTTGAAAAGTTGCTTGATGATTTACGCTAGCTGTCGTTAAATGCCTTGTATTATGTTTGGTGTACACTTTCAATCAAAATAATTTTGGTCTAATTACAAACTGAGGAGTCGGAGTAAGTGCTACCATAAATTGAGGAGTCGGAGTCGAAGGTTTTGCGTACCGACTCCACAGTCCTGAAATTGTTTTTTTTTTGCTGCTTACTAGACACCATTATGAGGCTAGAAGAAGACATGTCTACACCGTTGCCCATGTAACACTTAGACATGACTCTTATGCAAGACATGCCTGTACCATTGGCTGAGAAACGCTTGGCAATAACGCTGCTGGCACTTTTACAGCTGGAGTAAACCTTGACCTGTCTATATATACACCATTGTCCAAGTGACACTCGGGACTAATACTTTTAGCACTGTTTTTACAGGTAGTGTGACGCTCTGGTCTGACACTAAAGATGTTAAAGCAGAGCAATTGAATGCTTATTCATGCCCTGTAGTTCAATTATGATTTGTATTTTATTTTCATTGTCTTGTTAAGAGGAAGTGTCTGTTGCTCTCATTATAATAGTTGTTGTTGAGCTTTGTGCAAATTTTTACAAAGTAAATCCTGTAGGCCACTTTGAAATAGTTTACTCATACTTGCACTGTTTAGGCTCAATAATACTGTACTTGCAGTGCTGATTTTGATGTTTTATTATTGTCTTGAATGCTTCATTATAAGTAAATAAGACCTGTTTTCTTAAATATGTTGTTTCCATTAATATAATTATTAACCAACAGTTAATATTCTATTAACAAGGGTGGGCCAGAGGTAGTAACGACTTTTTATAGTGTATTTTTGAAGGATGCAAAATATCCTCTACGTATTATCAAACAAATCATAGAAAATGTTGAAATATTTTTTATCAAAATCGCACATCCCTACTACCAAGAACATCAGTCATGTGATAAGATTCTCATCTTGATATTCCTACTGTTATGTACTTTACTGATTTTTTTGTATTTATTTTTATTTATTTCTTTTAGCATTGCTTTGTAACAGATCTTTCCAGTTTTGTTCGACCATTTTGATTTTGGTTGCTCATAATACATACAATTTATTAAAACTTACTGGAGCTTGTTTGACTGTTTTCTAATAATTGGGCAATTACACATTAGATTCCTTAGCAACAAAGGGTAGCTCACTCAGTGTTGTTAAAGTAACCATTAATTAAAATTTTACATGAAATGTGAAACCTTAATCACTTTCAACAATGTTTCAACTGCTTACAAAACAGGAAAGATAAAAATATTGAACCTGTAGCTACTGGCACAAGTTTAACAATACACCTTTAAGCTTATTTTCCCAAGATAGGCTAATAGTGCTCCTGTTACGTACATAACTGCATAAGAGCTCAAAAAAATAGTAACTATCACTTTTACAAAGCACTGCTTCTTACTTTATTTTTTTTTTTTAAACAATTTTTCATATTTTGCAAAAAAAACAAAAAATCAAACTGCTCAAGAATATCAGTTTTAAAAGTTAAAAGATAGAGATGAATAATACAAACAAAAAGAACGCATGGCGTGGAAGGAGTCAGAGTAGGAGACTTGCAACTTAAAAATAAATAAAATAAATACAAAAAGAATTAAGCCATACTGACACACTTTTAGCAAGGAAAGAGCACTACAGTATCCTCTTTAATAAAACCCCTGTGTGCGTCCAGTGTCCGTGTGTATGTGTGTGTCTGTCTTCTGGTGAATTGCGCATGCGTGGGGCACGGTGCGATGCTTCGAAGCAGATGCATCAAAAGCCGCCTGACGCGTCACACAAGACAGAGAGGGCGGGACCTATAAAATATCACACGGCCGATGCAATCGAATTTCTGTAAATGAGGCAAGACTTAAAACAAAAGGCACAAAAAATCCAAACGGGTACTGAGATGCGGAGACCAGCTTCCCCAAAGAGGTGGGATTAATGTTTGTTGTTGTGCAAGTGTTCACTCTGAGGATGTCAGATTTGTGATTAAGAAGCCTGGCCCGGTAAAGTGTCAGTCGTTGAAGGAGTTTTCCTAAATATACGAATTTTCATGATATTACAATATGATGACTTTTAAAAGTAGATTTATTTTTGCGCACATAAATCCGTTGCTGGGGAGATGCCATACATACAATAATCAGCTGCAAGCCAGCACGGATTAAAATACTTGGCTGGGGAACTGCACAGTACTTGCTGGAGAGACGCCACAAGCACGGTTATCAACTACACGCCACACATTACATCAGTTGCTGGGGAGAATCTGCTGATTGCCTACTGTGGTGACAGAGAATTAAACGCATATTACGATATCAAAGCCAGTATTACGGACAGAGAAAATTACACGCGTTTTGCGGAAATACAAACCAGTATTACTGCGAGAGAAAATTAAAGGCACACAATACAGTGACGCATATTACAGCCACATACAAGCCAGTATTACTGTAACAGAAAATATTACGGACGTACAAGCCTATATTACTGTGACTATCTACTAACAACATGCCACCTAAAAAGAAGAAAAAGAAAATGAGCGTCAGAAAAATGCTAAAAGAGAAAGACTCATCAGAGCAAATAGATCTATAAAAGAAAAGGAAAATGAGCATAAAAAAAATTATGATAATCACTACTGTTCTAGCGCCCGTTATTGTAATAGGCTTAATGTCTAGTGTTATAATAAGAAGACAAATATTATTGAGTTTGTGAAGAGGGTAGTAAAATGGAGGATGGACATGAGAACATTGTAATAATAAACAAAAAAATGGCAGAACAAGGGAATAAATTAATCTAATTAGCAAAAGATGAAATTCTTACTAGTATGAATGTTCATACTAACCATATACAAACACTCACAAAACACACAACATATTAGGTAATATATCCTTCAAGAATAACATGTATTTTATATTTTGTAGACCTTCAAGTTCTTTAGTTAAACATCAACAAGACATGCAGCAAAGCCTTACCTGAGTGAATCCTAGTTTGATTCTTCTCTGTTTAAAAGTCTTAGCAAATTGCTCCAACTCTTCCAGGTCACTGGGCTCCTCCAAACTGGGAGTGCCAATGCGCTTTGGTGTTGTCTGACTTTGTGGAAATGGCTGGATGGGGGTTACCGCTATTGTGCGTGTTGGCGTAGCTGGCTGTAGAAAACCAGAAAAGGAAAATTACACTTTAAATCATATTACTCTTTGAATAAAAATCACATTTCTCCTTACTTTAAGGCAACAACTATCCAAAATATTGCACATCTGATAAGTCTTAAAGTACATTTACTAGGCCAAAAAATTGTTTTGACATTGAAAGTAAATTTGTACTTTTAAACTACAGCACCTTGCCCTTTTAACACATAATAATTCTATGTGGTAATTCCAAATGATAATGTTCTTACTGTTGCTCCCAAAACTCACACATGCTTAATGCATTTAATGGACAATTCAATGATAGAAGTACAAACTGAAAGAAATATATATTGAAACGTTTATGTCAGATATAGCTAAAAACCTTTATTAAAAATACAGCTTCTATTAATGTAAAAGTTTAAATATAGACCAATCATAATATGTTTTATTTCACTTTTAGTAAAATCTTGTAACCAACCGTATTTTTGAACCTAGCAGTGGTTTGTGCACTGGGAAAAAACAACAAACCCAACTCAGCCATAGAGTAACCTGAGTGACAGTTAGATAGGAATGCAAAAAATTCATAGTTTAGTCCTTTGGCCTCCACATAACCACGTCAGCATGTCTGTTGAGGCAGGTAATAAGACCGTGTTTATCACTGCTTCTTCCATAGTGTAGAATATTACAAATTCAAACTATGTAAATTCAGCAGTTAAAATGCCTCCCAGGTACAAACCTTTCTAAAGCACACTCCCTGGCTGACAATGAGGTGTCTTCCTTATGTCAGGACTAATAATATCTACAGCAATCTGATGTATTACAGTAATCCCTCACTTATCGCGGGAGATAGGTTCCAAGGCCGACCGCGATAACTGAATTTCCGTGAAGTAGGGACACCATATTTATTTAATTATTTAATGTGTATTTGGACTTTTTAAACCCTCCCTGTATTGTTTACAACCCACCCTTTACTCTATTAATAACAGGGACAACTGCTAAGCAATATGAAATCGGTAGATAAGTTTACACTTACTGTATAGCGAAGTACACGTAGCTATATATGACGTGATGATGGTGATGAATATGCTGCGCAGTAAAAATGATGACGATGAAGGTGATAATCCCCTGAATGCAGTAGCAAGAGCACGTTAATGCTGAATGAGTGAGATGAGACTTTCTGGTTAATGCAGCACTCCGTCGCTGAGCCAATCAGCAGCACACAGGAACTTAACTGCGTGCTCTGATTGGGTAGCTTCTCAGCCATCCGCCAATAGCATCTCTTGTATGAAATCAACTGGGCAAACCAACTGAGGAAGCAAATACCAGAAGTAAAAAGACCCATTGTCCGCAGAAACCCGCGAAGCAGCGAAAAATCCACGTTATATATTTAGATATGCTTACATATAAAAACCGCGAAGTCGTGAATCCGCGAAAAGTGAACCGCGAAGTAGCGTGTGATTACTGTAATGAGGAATTACATAGCTATGGGGACCAAAGGTTTAAATAAATAAATAAAAGCAGACTGTGGTCCCTTCACTGTTGGTTAGAAACCTGAAGCTTTATGTATAAAACAGTGCAAACATCTATTTTCACACTCCGATTGAGGTGTATAAAAATTAAACTCGGTGTAAAGCCATGCACATTTACACAGCAGCCTCACACCTTGTGTACGCACTTTTCTGTTTGATTTTGCAAATGGTTGGCACCCAGTGACAAAGCAGTGCTTCTGTTTCTGTGTTGTTTCCCTTCTTTTTCATCTTTGCATCCATGATGCGGGCTTTATCAAATACACCGAAATTAACTGCATATTGTTTACAAATTCACTTGATTATAATCATTCTGTAACAATATAATGGTGCACGGAATGGCAAAACTATTTAACGTAATTAGCAGAATGTAAAAACAGGTAATCAGACGCAGCATTTATTTTTTAATCAATTCATTTAATTTGTGGTCAGTATCACATAGTACAGCCCTTCTATTCCTTTGTTCATTGGCTTCATCTCTTACAGCATCCACTATTGCATTTTGTGACTCCAGAACAGCGTCCGTCAGCACACAGCCAGATGGTCACCCAGTGTTTTCCGAAGCAGAGTTGTGTGTGCAGCCAGCACCCGAAGATGTGCTGGGCACAGCAGCACCATCACTGCATGGATTCGCATCCTCGGCACGGAGGTCAGCTTTTGTAATATTGTCTGAAACAGAATAAGCAGACTGGGGGCTGCGACTCACCTCTCATGTCGACTTTGATATCTGACAACTACTTTTTTATTTCGGGCACCATGAGACTTTCTGAACTTGAACTTTCAAGTGTATCCTCCACGCTGTACAACTCCATCACTTTTCTTTTACTGCTTATACCATACTGCTTAAGCAAACGTTTTTTTTCTTCCCTTCACATTCGCTGAAATTCTTTTTTTCACCCCCATGTGCTTTTGCCATTGTCTTTTAACAAAACAATGAATGAAAAGGGCCATTTATATTGATTTGCATATTCAAATATGCAAAATTCTGGAAGGAGTTGGGGTGGGGCCATAAAGTTCATTGGAATTTATAAAGGGGAAGAATTGGGATGACTATTTGGCCTGAATATTTTAAGGAAGATAATCTTCATCCTAAATGTAGGGACTTTTATATTTTATCATAAAGTGTGGATGTAGGAAGGCCTGGCTGATTGATCAGAATACTACCAATTCACAGGGTGTTACCTGTTAATCCTGTTGTTCATTAGTAATTTCTACCCCAAATCCCAGTATTACTGCATCTCAAAAATGTATTGAAGTACCAAAATCTAAATAAACTGTTTGCCCACCATATCAGCACACAATATTACATTTTCAAAAATATTAATAGTAGGGCTGGGCAAGTTAGCGTGTTATTATCACATTAACACATTAATTAATTAACACTGACAATTTTATTGCATGTTAACGCAGTTTTTGTTATTATTATTATTATTATTTTGAAAGCCTCAGTCTCGCTAGCAATCGGTGATCTTCTTGTTACAGTGCTTTCGATATACTTTTGCTAGAAGGAAAGTTAGCTTTGTTGATCTGACCTCGATTCCCTGCGAGTGCAACAGCAAACAGCTTCTAAAATGGACAGACACTTACGAAGACAGGAGGTACAAACCATATTGTGTCTCACTGCAATTGCCACCCCTGCAAACTTGTCTCACAAAGACAGCCAGCCAACCTAGTATTCCTGTTGGACATCGAGCCGCCGCAAACTGCAAACAGGTGCCGACAGCAGGCACAACGGGCAGCAACAGACTTATGTTGATTTATGTGTGAAAGCATTGCTTTGTGCGCTTTCAGAAAACTGAATTTTTTGGAAACAATATGAGCCCTCAAAGAGTTGCTATTGAACACAGACTATTTATGCTGCTCCCTGATAAAAGAAAATGTTTCTGCTGGTATCTGTTCAGATACAGAAAATAGATTTAGAAGTGTTAACTTGCTGTTGCTCGGAAAGTGCCTGTTATAATGTTGTGATCGTGGCTCTGGACTCTGACGGTAACTTGCTTTTCTATAACAAACTAGATAAAACGTTAATGCCCTGGCAGAAGGCAAATAGCATTCGTTTATATTTGATTTGATTACATTAATGTTTAAGTTGAGATTTACAAGAAATATTTTAACTGCTACAATGTAAAGGGAACACTGCTATTAAAAAGCACCTTATTTGTTTAAAGTGTTTGCAAACCAAATACATGCAATACACTACTTTTGCATTCATTATTGAATTTTGCACATAACAATGTGATTGTTGTGATTGTCTGTGATTAATCGTGATTAAAAATTTTACATTTTTAAAGCATTATGACTTGTGCATTGCTGCTTAAAAGGTGCATGTAAAAACTCAAAAAATGTGACACTTAAAAACAAAACCCTATGAAACAATGAAATTCGCTGTGTGCAACAATCAGCAAGATGAAAGAGAAAGCAAATCCTGGAACGCTCTGCACCACCTGTTATGCACATAAGAAACCCCAATAAAATCACAAGTGATTGCTGCACTGCATTTTGATATTAATTAATGTCAATAACAGGTTATGTAAATGATAGTTGGGTAACTACTTGATGGATATACCACAATTTTAAAGCTGCTTTTAATGTTAAAATTTATATATTTTATATTCTATTACAGAAAAAGTCACAATATTGAATATAGAAGATACTTCTAATAATAAGCCATTGAATGAGATTTCTGATTTTGCTGTGATATTGCACAGGAATTGGTTTTGTGAAACTTCACTGGTATTGGTATTAGATACGAACATTCTGGTATCATGTCATATATATGTGCTCACAAGTTTTCCATTAATTTGCTGCATACCAGCAAAACATATTTTTCAAAATTCACACCATAAGAAAATTTCATCTTGTATACTGGATTAACCAGTTTACTGCCCATGTCTATGTGAATACTAACTTGAATCAGAAAAGAGACCAAGTGAAGCCTGAAATGAACATCACTTACCCTTCTGGCAAATGTGATTAACCTAACAAGCATCATCTGACTACTGTCACAATAGAGAAAAAGGGAACACAATATTCAAGGTACAAAATCATAGTGTAATACAGAATTATAGAAACTAAGGTCACGGATCCAAAGGGGCAGGGTCATTTCTGACCTATATGGTGCCCCAGGCTACAAAATCTGTACCCATAACCATTAGCACTACCCGCCCATCTTCACACCACCATACACATACACACAATATGCTACTAGCACAGATTAATAATCTAATTAAAAATAAATTAATGTAAAGAGAAATATAAATAACTATACAACTCTTTTGTAAATTGTGTATGTACTAAAACATATATAGAACAACAAAATAACAAAACAAACCCACTTGGCATGCAAATAACTTATTTAACAGACTCTACAAACTTAATATAGAAAAACAAAGAACAACAACTAAATAATATTAGAAACACATCGCTGGTAAATGGAGGGACTTAACATTGCAAATAAGTATTTTTAAAATGGGACACACCTTAACTTTCTTTCAGCGAATCATTTATAACATCATCATATGACACATTCCTAAACACGTTTCCGTTAATGCTCAGCATTGCAAGGCCACTGAGATGGTCTTATGACATTGTAGACTACTGGTCGTTTTTTATGACCTTTAGTTTTCAACAGATTCTCTCTGCAGAAGCTACAGTTATGGAAGTAGTGGCTGCAATTCTGAGGGTTATTGACATATTTGGATGTATTTAATATAAATTAGTTTCTTGCAAGAAAGAGAACAGTTCCAGTGCGATCATGTTAAATTTAGGAACATCTGGGAATATTTCCATTTCTTGTGCCAGTACTTTCCCATCAAGGTCTGATTGGTCATTGTAGCATCACCACCAAGGTTTTTTTTTTTTTTTTTTTTTTGGGATGTAGGGAACAACTTGCACTGTGTTTCTGTAGTGCTAAATGTAAAATTCCACAGGAGTGTATGTACTGGTTAAAAATCTCTGGTGGGGTGTACTGGCCACAGTGCTCCTGCTGTAGTGCCAGTGCTCCTGCCTCCAAGACCTCCTCTTCTCAGAATACTCTATCACTTTAGTACTTCCCGACCTGAGCAGTAAGCCAAGCGGGCGGCAGTGAAAAGAAGGAGGAGGAGGGGACTGGGACCTAGGTCTGTGTCCATCTGGCAAGCTGCGCATAACATGGGAAGACTGGAGGACAAGACCTGACAACGGCCAACTGCTGAAGTAGAAGCGGCTCTGCCTCACAGTTATGCACGCAGCTCTCGAGTAGAGAGGAGGCCGCATGTCACACAAGATGCCTGGCATACTGCCTGCACTAATGTATGCAACAGCACACGGATATAGGGTGGATGAAAGGTATTCCATTACACTTAGGTTGCTGCCTCACTACCTCAGCCTTTCTTCCAGCAACAAAAATGGTTTCAGAGATTGGAACTGGCTATCTATACCTGCCACAACATTCTATACCTTCTGTAGTGAAATGACTGCCATCACACTAACATTCCAGTTTCTTGGTGAACAGTATATCAAGGTGACCTGAGCAGTGACAAAGAAATTGCAATGGCATTAGCTTAAGTTGATGCTGTCACTCACAATGTAATATTTCCTGACACAACCACTACCTCACAAGCACTATACTTAGACTTAAAACAACAGGTCCAAGGGAAGACTGCTGACACTTTGAAAACCAAGGAACAGAGGGAACAGGTATGGCCAATGTTCTATAATCATGATGGTTTCTTTACAATGGATTCCAATATGTAAATCTCTTCAAATGCCACCAGTATGCATTCTGCAAAACATGATTCCTCTTCTAGCTTGCAACACCATATATAATAAATTAGATAAGCTCATGGAAAGGCAGATATCAAGGAATCAAACACCACCCACATACCCATACTCTTGCCTGTACTCAAATTGACCAGAACTTGGAGGTTAATAATCAACTGAACAAACTAGTGACTCTTTCGAAATGGCCATTGATATACTGTGATCAAGAAAGAGCCAGAACCACTCTAGCAAGATATTGCATCACTGTGGATCATGGTAGATGCCACAAATGGATTATCAGCATTAGTTGTGCTTTTGTTAGGAAACAAAATACACATGGAA
Organism: Erpetoichthys calabaricus; assembly: GCF_900747795.2. Classification (NCBI taxonomy): domain Eukaryota; kingdom Metazoa; phylum Chordata; class Cladistia; order Polypteriformes; family Polypteridae; genus Erpetoichthys; species Erpetoichthys calabaricus. The sequence continues at coordinate 190,637,607 of NC_041397.2, forward strand.
TAGATGTCATTTGGCTAGCTGAATTCCCTCACTGAGTTTGTGACCTTCATGCACATACCTATCTATGAGTGATACAGCATATTGGAGAAATTTATTTGTAGATGACATCCTGATGTGAGGCCAGACAAAGTCAGAACACCTGGCAGAGATCAACCTTGTCCTCATACAACACTGCAAAGCTGGACCAAAGCTGTTCTTAGAGTACATTGGTCTACAGTTATGAAGGGAGGGTGTCAAATCTCAGTCACAGAGGATTTAAATTATCTAGTTTATTAAAGCTCCACCAAATATGGAGCTACGTAAGGCAATTCAAATGAGACAATGCAGAGTTTGCCCTACCACTACACTAACCCCTGCAAAAAGATGAACCTTTTGAAAGTGGGTAAAACCAAGCTATTTCATCCCAATAAGTGGATGCTTAGCGCAACCCCATGCTTCGCCTATCCTTACAAGAACAAGTGGTTCTCTCTTTAAGTGAGATTTTCATTACATTATATCAGTGCGGTGCTATTCCAGTTTTATAATAATCAAAGGAGTGTAGTGGCCAACCCAAACACTCAAGCTGCTAAAAATTCTACAATCCATTATCTGGGCAATAGAAATATCCATAGCCAACTTAGTGTGCAGAAGCTTGTAAATCATACTTGCTGCAAAGCAGTCCAATTTCTGAACAGTCAGAGACTTGGGGTAGACAGAGGAATTTCAACTATTCACAATAACAGATGTTTGCATGCCACGGCATCATTGCTAAGGAAAAGAACAAAGGCTGCATGAAGCCAAACCAGTAGGTAGACCAGACCTGGGCATTATGCAGACTGTGGTCTGGTCCTGTTTGGGCCGTGGGAGATGCAGACAGCAAGTACTTGCCTGGGTGTGTCAGTCTGCATCACTGCTAGATGTGACAGTGCAGATCAGAATTGATATATACGGGAAATAGTGGGAGACTACATCAGAAAAAGGGGTGATACAGAGATTGTTCATGTTTTATTGAATAAAGGAAGATGACACCTGTTATTAATCTGCATCCCATCTGAATTTTGTGCAAAGGCACAACAAAAATTAACAGTAAAAAAAATGATATGGAAAACAGATCATTTAACAAATGCTGGACCCCTAAGTATTTTTTCACAGAGGTCAGTAGTAAAACAATCTGTTTGGTATGCAAAGAACACATCGCTGCATTTAAGACTACAACTTGAGCCATCACTTCGAGACCAAGAACGCCTAAAAATACAGAAATTTATCTGAAGAGGAGAAGGGGAGGACTGCAGAGGAATTGTTTGCTAAACTGCAAAAACAGCGAAGTCTTTTTACAAAGCTTCATACAGTAAAGAAAGGAACAGTTAAAAACAGCTATCTATTAGATCATAAAGAAGTAAACCATTTTCCAATGGCAAATTTGTTAAAGAGTGCTTATTGGAGTCGGTGGCAATCCTCTGCCCAGAAAAAAAGGATGCGTTTGAGTATCTGTCCCTCTCATGGCAAATGGTTACAAGACAGATTAAGGAAATTGCAGAGAATCTGGTACTACAACTGAAACGCAAGGTAGAAAATGTCACACAGCGTGCTTCTGATTTTTGTGAAAGGAATAACAAAAGACTTTGAAATGACAGAGGGACTGCTTCAATGCAGTCAGTGAAAGTTACAACAACCAGTAAGGATTTATTTACTGACGTCAGTATGTTTATGCAAAAGTTATGACTGCAGTAGGAAAAATTATCTTGTGTGACAAGTGATGGTGCTCCGAATTTGACAGGTAAAAATGTTGGGCTTTTAAAAGGGATGCAGGAGAATGTGGATGAGATTGACCCAGCCCAAAAAGTCATATTTTTACATTGTATTATTCACCAAGAAGTCCTATCAGTTCTGAAAATTAATCATGAGATTGATGTTGTAATATATACTAAATTTCATCAGGGCGAGGACATTAAATAACAGACATTTTGGAGGAGACTGATCACACTAATCTGGGCTACCACACAGCTGTCCAGTGACTAAGATTGGGCAAAGTGTTCAAAAAGGTCTGTGATCAGATATTGGAGATTCAGGAGTTTTGTCAAATGAAAGGAAAACTCATCCCTTAACTAAGGAGCACACAGTGGCTATCAGATATAGCATTTCCTGTTTTTGCGACTGCACAGCGTAGTCAAAGCCTTCATGAAGAAGCTGCTGCTACTCTCTCTCTGTCTCTCAACAAGACGAACACTTTGACACACCTTCCAACACTGAGAGGGAGGAATCTATCTGCTGATCAGCTTAACAGATATGCAGCAATGTTCTGGACACTGCATGGTGAGTTTTCCAGGCGATTTGTAGACTTCAAAGCAGTGTAAACTGAAATGTTCACCATCTCCTCTAGTTACACATGTGATGTGGACAATGCTGCCAGTGAGGTACAACTTGAATGTACAAGCTTGCAGACTGGTGCATTGCTGGCAAGTCACTGCCATTACTGACATTCTACAATTCTCTCAAAAAGGAGAATTTCCCACACTTGAGAAGACTAGCTCAAAGAATGCTTGTCCTCTTTGGATCAACATACATATGTGAACAGACATTCTCAGTAATGATGTTCAACAAAACAGATCTTCTCCCAGTGATGACTGTCTGCTGTACTGAGAATAGCAACATCAGAAATTATACCTGACTTCAGTGCAGTAGTTGAAGCTCACTAAAGACTTAATTCTTTGCACCTTTGACAAGTTAGTGGGGAGACAGTAAAATACTTTATCAGCGATTAATGCAGTAAAATTTACTTCTTTTGTTTTTTTCTTTACACAGTCAGGAATTGTAGATTGTGTTAAAAAGCATGCTATTGTGTGTATATGTTCCAAGGTTCAATAAATCAAACAAAATCTGTGAATATGTGGTCTATAATAATTTTATTATGTTGAAAAAATAAAAATGTTTACCGCAATGTAATAGTTGACAGAATGTGTTTGATCCTCCTCAACAAGCTGTTATTGTCAAGTGGCCACCAATAAAAAATACCTGCCCAACAAACGACCACTGCATATCAAAACACAATCCTTATAATGATGTGAATCCGTATTAGTAACTATGAGAAACCATTGTTGACAGGTGTGCATACCTCACAAGAAACTAGTGAAAGCAAATGTAGGACTAGTAAAGGAATACAATATCTTCTGTATATACTGTGCTGTTGATAAATCGCAATTCACCTCTTCCAACAGGGTCAAGTACAGATCCTGAGAAGGCTGCAAGGCAGAGGTAAGATGTACCAACTGTATCTGAGACAAACTCTGTTACTCAGGTAGGACTTGATCTAATAGAGTGCAGTTACAGATCTGCATACTGGGAAGCATTATATAATGGTGAACTGCATTAAATGATATGCTAATAAAATTAAGATGATAATTAAATCATTCATCTTAACCAAAAGGGGATTAAGAAATAACATGATTGAAGTGCTTAAAAGACCGATTACGGGTTATAATTTTAAGATAAGCTCTTCACCATAACCACTGCAGCACAAATCAAAGATAGTCAAATAGAATTCCAGCATAAATGTTTACAAGTATTTCTTCACACTGAGCTACTAGAGATATATATAACAAAACACATTACATAGTGTATCAACAATTTTCACCTTGATAATTTGAAAACAGATGAAGACAAAATAACGACTATAATTGCCTGATTTCATTGAAACATTTCTCATATTCTCAATATAATAAAGTACACTGTATCTGAGAGATCTGTAAAAAGAAGTACAGAAACAATTTTATATTTTTATGGTAAATGGACTACTGGACTGATAGGGGAATATTAATCTTTGTACAACAAGCTAGAAATACAGAGTGTGTATATTTTTTGGAGTTTGCATGTTCATCCTACATCCTATACTTGTTGGGATTGGCTCAAGCATTCCTATGACACTGTTCATGATTAGGCAGACTTAGAAAATGGTACAGTAAGGTATGTTATGTATATTAGACTTTTCTGAAATTCTTGAAAAATGAAGAACATCCACAAAATATTAGAATATTACTTGCAATAAGTACTCCTTGAACATGCACACTTTAAAAAAAAATACACAAAAATGCAAGAAAGCTTTTTTGAGAAAAAAAAAAAAAACTTTTCAATTTTATTATGTAAATTACCATTCTGATTAAACATTATCTTATGCAAATGATTTAACACCATGTACACTATTAATATATCATTGACCTGCATGGCTTCCAATTACAGATTCTTGCATACTCTGTCTTAAGATGTTGTTGCAACAGAAGAAGTGATACGATTTTAAATCAATAAACAAGCATAACTGGGGGATAAAATGTTTAGAACCCAATAAACAGGTGTTGGCTGGGCTGCAATTTGTCATCCTTCCTCATGATCCTGCATAGGACAAACTGAATAATAAAACTGATAATGAAATCAAAACAATTCAGTAACAGCTGCATACACTGAATCCATGATGAATTGTGCATGTCTGTACGAGGGGAAAAGGCTCCTAAGGCCAGACATGTCTCTGGTAGCTACTTGTTCAAATGCAGAGGATTCTTTACTTTAGGACAATTTGTACATATTGCAGTCCATAAACTGATGTGCTTCATTGATATCCATTTAACACTGTTCCACTTCAACAAACACCACCACTAGGGAAAAACAGATATTTTGAGCAGAAAAATCTTTCTTTACACTTTGGCTAACCTGTGTAGTGAGGGTGATGCTTGGCTGTGACTGCAGGAGGTTGGCTTGGCTTTGCTGAGGTAGTTGCGTTAAAAGATTCTGAGCTTGCAGAAAACCTATGAAATAATTAAGAAAAAAAAAGTACATATTAGAATTATTTTAAATAATAATCAAAAACAAAGTAAGTGCATCATTCAAAAATAGCTAAAAAGTCTACATAGCAAAAGACAAGCTTATACAATAGAATCGTCATTCATGGTTAAAACTGGTTATAAAGAATGTTATGGACACTGCAGTAAGAACTACACTTGCATACTTTGAAAAAAATCTTTGCATCATAAAGTGCATTTCAGTGGTTGTTAATGTGTCTCTTCTAGCAAGACGGGAATAGTTCAATCAATCAGCTTTTATTCAGTCACAGACGAATACATGGATTCATGCGTTGCAAGGCAGATTCCCTTTTTAGGTCGGCGTTATATTTTTTCCTCCCCCTTCCCCTTATTAAAAAAAAAAAAAAAAAAGCATAATATTGGTTACCAAGCATTTCACCTTACATTGCGCAAATCTGCCATCCGTTTCTGTTTTGTGTACGTGTCAGATGGGCCCTAAAGAAGGAAAGGTCACCTTTCCTGTGTCTAACAGATGCATTCCTGAAGAGAAAGTTGTCCCAAGTCAGCTTACTGCACCGTCTTATTACAGACGCCTTTATGAATAACCTTACGTTATAGCAAAATAGCTTTGTCAGCTTTTAACCCTTAGTAGCTTGCAAGCAGTTAATTTTTCTTTCACATTATGTGACAGAAAGAGGAAGTGTAAGTGTGAGACATAAGAGGAGGAGTAAAGGCGTTAGACCCACGTTGAAAGTCACCTTAAAATTAAAAAAAGTGGATAGGAGGCAAGCAAGGTGCCTTGAAATGATAGTGGGAAGCAGGTTGTACAAGAATGTAGTCGAGAGATGAAGTGCCAGTCAAGAGAGGTTCACACACACAAGGATGCCAAAGAAAGGCACTGAAGGTGCACACAGAGCAAGAGATATATTTTTAAATTTATTCTATTAACCGTCTGGGACAGGTAATGTGGCTGGTGTGTGAATAAAAGCCTGTCACGAACTTTCCAATTCCTACTGTTTAGAAAGATCAGTTAGTATCCAGGAACTAACACAAAGATGATGATAGAATTCTTCCAAGATCAGTCTGACAGGGAAGCTTACTGGTGTGCAAGTGCCTGTTTTGTTACTGTTCTTTTTCTCATCAAGCAAAGAATATTAACGTCCCAACTACTATGTATATGAACCTAATCTGGCTGTTCTGTTATCTTTATTTTTATCTTTTATTCTGCAGATTGACTCAAAATTAATTAAAACAAAACAACTTTACATGTTTACATTCATCCATTCAACAACACATATTTCCATTTACTTTTAAGTAAATACTACCTAACTTTGTAAATGTGCCATTTTCTTCATTCTATTTTGCCTCATTTTTTGCCCTACACACAGAAAATGGCATTATCTTTTACAAAACGATAACTAAAATACAGATTGTACAGGGGGTGATAATCCAGGAAAAAGATGATAATGAATTCCTGCAACATGCAAATTAGGGATGCAAGTACTAATCGATAATGACAATAAAGTCACACGTTGATTTACAGCTGGCCATTTAGTCATATGTCAAAATGGACAAATATTGGCCACAAAGTGTACAGGTCACTGCTACTGAAGGTCTGTGTGTCTGGTGTGGGTCACCAGTACACATACTTTAACTGCTGGTATAGAATAGTACAAACTGATATTCGAGTCTCGGTGGCCTTTTTTCAGCACTTTTTGAACTACCACTTAGCTGTTATACCATTTGCTCCCTATTCCCAAAACAGCTGTGCTCCCTAAACTACCCACTCCACCATCACTTGTTATTCAAACGTTGGTCCTTTATGGTCTTCGTTATATCACAGGGAAGATTTGTTGGTGCTTTGTAGTGATGAATTGATGCTTCACTGTGGAAAGTGTATGGAGTGTAGTGGGATTACAGAAATCAGTCATAAAGGGAAATTACCAGCTCATCTATTAAATTAGACCAGCTCATCGGTTTATTAAAAATAAATATGTAAATTAATTAAAGGACTCTTTGCCTGCAAGTACTAATTGCATCAGTTTGTTCAGCCACTGATTGGCACATAACTGTAGCTGCCAATGAATTTTGTTACTGATTAGGTACCCTGTTACGTTTTATGTATTTTATGTTATTGACCAAGAATAACATTAATCCCATTGAGATTTAGGGCACAGATAAAAGTCAAATACCAAAGAACTGAAATATATAAAGTCACTGTAAAGTCATATCTGGTAGGATGTCAATGTCTTCAAAGATTTGTAAAAATTTGCTCACTCAGTACTGGAGCAAAATTTTGAACACCAAAAAGGGAACACTTTTGAGTAATGACAATTCCACTGTCATTCACACTTGGGTTTAATTCAGCAGCACTGTCAATGTCACTTTCTTCTTTTTTTTCCCCTCACAGTGCAGAATTCAAGTAATCAACGAAATGAAAAACTTCCTCTGCAACGTATTTCTTTTAATGACAGAAATGGTGACTTAGGCCATGTTGTTCACATTGCTGCAACCGAGTGAATACAAAAACTACACACTTAGAATTGTGCTGACGCTAAACAATGGTTTTAGCATTGTACCCACCTGATGTTAACAACTGTACTTTACGCTTATTACACTTAGCAATAAGACTTGTTGCTATGAACCTTTTTTTGTCAAATGTAATTTTAAGGCACACATGTCCTGTTGTGATGACAGCACAGTGCCAGGAGTAAAAGTTTTTTATCACTGAATAAAATACTTGCACTTATGCATGTTGCATTTTTTTTAAACTCCAGATTAATTGATTCACTAACATAATAACTAGCCAACTAATCGATTGGCAAAAAAAATTAAGCTAGTTGTAGCCCTAAGGCAGACATTTTTAGGCTGCATAAAACACATTCACAACAATTACAATTTGATGTGAAAACATTTGCAAAGCGTATCTTTATAATGCATTTAAAAAAACATAATGCCACCATTTAGAGCAACAAAATGTCACTCCAGTTTTCTCAAGATATAATAAATATCTATAGAACTCTTGAAAGAGCCAAAGTAACAATGATGAAAACTATATCTGGTGTAGATTAACAGCAGTTTTTAATAAAAATAAATCATAGTAAAGTCAGTATGGTAGATACTAAATACCAAATCTGGGGGAAAAAAAAGTATAGCATATTAAGAAAGAAAGACAACAGGTGGGTTCTGCAAATTGCAACTGATGGAGACTTGAATACAGTCTAACAGATAAACTTCCACGTAATAAGGTCTCACACTTTTGATAAATTGTGCTATAGAAATGTTAAACATGATTTTTGTTTACAAGTATAATCTATATATATAAAATCCCTGTGTGCGCCCAGGTGTCCGTGTGTGGGTGTCTTCTGATGAAGTGGGCATGTGTGGGGCACGGTGCGATGCGCGATATTATTGTCAGAGAAAGTTAGAGGCGTTTTACGGAAATACAAACCAGTACTACTGCGAGAGGAAATTAAAGGTACACAATACAGTGACACATATTACAGCCACATACAAGCCAGTATTACTGTCAGAGGAGATTAAAGGCATATTACCGACGCGCACAACTGTATTACCGCCAGAGAAAATTAAAGGTATATTGCGGACGTACAAGACGGTATCCTTCAATAAGGGCGCGCACAGGCATCCTTCAATAAGGGCGCGCACAAAAAGGCGAGCCTCAAAAGGGCGACCTCAATTGGGCGCAGCGAATAAAGGCGTGCGTAAATAAAGATCTGCACCTGTTGCTCTTCACATATTCCAGAGCCATTTGAACTAAATTATCTACGAACGCCTTTATTCGCCGCGCTCAATTGAGGTCACCCTTTTGAAGCTCGCCTTTTTGTGCGCGCCCTTATTGAATAGAGCCGTACACGACAGTATTACTGTCACAGAAAATTAAAGACACACAATACACGGCGGCAGCCCACGAAGAACGGTCAGCTCAGCAAGTAAACATCAACAAAAGAAAGGCTGAAAGAAAGAAAAATACAACCAACAAAAAGAATGAGGTCAAAGTCCCTTGCCATTTAATATAGACTGTTCCTACTAATGTTTATGCACTACTGTTCTAGCGCCCGTTATTGTAACGGGCTAAATGACTAGTCACTATATAATCAATGAGTATGAGACCAATATTTACCTCTAAATATTTGCTGAAATCATGCAAGCTTGAAATGTTCAGCCAATTTATGTATCCCATACACAGCATAACAACACATTTTTTCTCCTGTGTATCCAACATACCAATTTATTTAGCAACTGTTTAGCATCAAGCCAGCAGGTGTATTTGAAAGACAAACCATATGGCCTTTTTGCTCACCCTACCTAATCACTACTATATTTTTTTTTTTTTTTTAATGTAAAGTGGCATAATTTTTTAAAAAGCATCAGGTATGAAAAGGAAAAAGACAAAATGTTAATGATATATAATTATTATTTAAACAAATAAACACACTAAAGTTAATTTCTTCAATACTTCATAGATACTTGGGTACAAAATTGTTGATTCTTGACAAGTTATAAATCATTTTAAAAGAATGATGAGTGAAAAAGCAATAAGGTTGTGACAAGAACATGATATGAGGTAATGTACACATCTGGTGTAGTGAGAAATTTTTTTTCAAATTAATGTACTATTTAATCTGTTATGTTTTTATTAATTTATAGTAACCACAAGGTGATACCTTCTACAAAATAATCTGATTTTCTTTTGTAGTACAATGAAAATTGTGGATAAGATCACTAGTTAGTACTTAGTTCTGCAATGGCTGATGCATTCCTATATTGAATACATATTAAGTGGAGTACAAAGTAAGCCATCACAGCCCATTCTTAAGTAAATGCAATTGCTTGTTCCCATGCCTTTAACTGTACATAAAAAAAAAAAATATTAAAAAGCTTCTAAGTGATGCAATGTTAGGGAATGAGACTGATGTTTTGAGGTATGGTACAGAAACATCATCAATAACACATTATATACTATTTTTATATGTTTTTGCAAATTTAAATGAAAATGTAAAAATATTAACAGGCATATGCCACTTTTACTTACTCTGCTGCCCCTGCTGTGTCTGTGATATAATGAACTGTGCTGGTTGCAGCTGTGTTGCTATGGGGTGACCTGGCTGCACCAACACAAATTGTTGTAGGTTCAGGTTTTGCTGTTGCAGTTGCTGAAGTTGCTGCAGATCCTTAAAGCAAATAAACATAGCCGATTATAAAGCAAATTAAATTATTAGAAAATAGACCAATAAATAATCACAACTAATTTATCACCTTCCACAAAAGCATTACATTTAAATACTAGCATAGAACGTGAATTGTACCATAAAGTTACCATATTCAAATATTTTACTCATCCTTGGGACCAAGTTACAATGTTGTCAAATAAAGAATAATTTAAAAGGTAAGAATAATTTAAAAACCCAGCATCATTTCTTTTGGACAATCAATAGGTAGGAATTTAGCCTTCAGCTGAACGAGTCAAAAAACCAAATCACCTTTTCAAGGGTTGGCATCCAAAGTGCATCAAATTAAAGTTTTATATTTGGCCATCTCTGTAACATAAAACTATGCAAACTATCATGCTGTGTGTAGACTTTTCCTCTTTGCAGGATTTCTAAACTACACAACAAGTTTGTGTGAATGAATAGGGAAAAGTTAATTGGGGCTTAATTTTACTGTCCATAAATGTCAAAAAGCCCTGGTTCTACTACACCTCAGCACATTCTAAACCAATGAAGGAAAAGTTGCAATTCGTACAGCCTTTACTATGTTGACATGGAAGTAAGTCTGATTACTGAAAAAAAAACCTGCAGACATAAATTGAAAAATGCACAAGTAGCAAAGATACATAAAGGCAATTACTCACACAAACTACAGCTTTGCTGTCAAAATACTGGGCAAAAACACAGGCATTAGTGGTTAAAAAACAAAAGAACAAAAACACACTTAAGGCAATACTGTCTAAATAAAGAAAATGTATTACTTGGCTAACCAGGTAAAATATTTTGAAAATGTATTACTTGGCTAACCAGGTAAAATATTTTGTATCTGTTTAGAGTCTGATGTCAAGGTCACTTGATTTACATAACCAATACAATGATGTGCTAATTATAAGACAAAAACACAAGATTGACCATTGAATATAGTGCAGTTTGCAGAGTTTAATTTTGTCAGCCTAACTTGGCAAAAGTGGGCACAAGGCTGGAAACAACCATGGATAAGGAGTTGGTCTTTTGCAAGGCCCACTCTCGCACACATCCTAAACTCACACGTGAGGTAATTTGGAAATGCCCATCAACATAATCGTATGCCTTTGGTGATGTAATGGAAAACCCACACAGACACAGGGGAAACTTATTAGGTCCATGTGCACCAGAAGAAATGTATTTAGGTATTTAAAAGAGCACTACCTAAATAGGTATAATGACTTGACTAAAGTTAAAGTGGAAACAAATTAAAACAACTACCACAAAATGAAATTTGATTTATATTAATTTAATTGGAATTGTGCCTGAGAATAAAACTTTTAAATAGATTCAGAACATAGTACCAAAAAAAATAGAAGTACTTCTTACTAATAAGAACATAAATGTTCATCTCATGTTTGCTAAAATGCACATGAATAATCCTCTAGACAGACAAGTTAGAAGTGCAACTTTGGCTTATATGGACCATGTCATGTTTATAGAAAATGTAACATTTCATTACATTGTAAGAACTTCGTACTAACAATCAAGCACAGAGGTACTAGAGTAATGGTAAAAGGATGATTTTCTCCAATAGAAAGTGACAACTAGTATTCACTAAATGAAGGATTGATGCTGGTCTGTTTTAAAAGATTCTTCAGAAAAATGCTGAGCCACTTGTCCCGGAGTTTAAGATCTTAACACCTAGTAAATAAATCATTATTTAAAATATATAGTGAACATTTTTAATAAAGCTTTGCACAGTAGATAAAAAGACTACTTTTTTCTTACTGGTGTTATTTGGATAGGCTGTGAAAGGGGTATCTGTGTCACTGGCGTAGCTGCAGAAGCAGAAATGGTGGCCCCCGTGGTGTTATGCTGCTGAGTGGCAGAGTGCTGGACTGCTGCTGCTAGAAGCTGGGCCTGTGCTTGTTGCAGTAACAGCTGTTGCTGGGCGGGAGTCAAAGTTAACTATGGAAAAAATAAAAAGACAGAAGAGCAACTTCATTTTTGTGAAAGCAACATATAAACATTAAATGACAAAGAATGAAACAAAATACTAGAAAACTGAAATACTTTATCACTGAAAAACACCACATTAAAACAATCTACTTAAAGAAGGTGGTACAAAATCAAGGATGAAGCCAAGGCAATCATTTGTATTTAATTTAAAATGTCAAGTTTTTTGGTACACAACACTTATTGCTGCTTCTGTTGACAGGAGGTTTTACCTCATTCCAAGGCAAGGAAGAAAATTTTGAGCACACTTACAACAAGATGCAGCCATGTTCCTCCTTCACAAAGGCTATTTTGCCACTAGAGAAGACATTAACATGCTCTGGTGGATGTGAAACATGGTGGAGCAGGAAATGTAGTACTACTGCAAGTCTTATGACAAGTCAGAGCATCTTTCTAGAACAATAAAAATGCAATAACAAACATCCCTGTATCCCTGCTGCTTCGAATAGAATTTTCTAAAAATGTATTATCAACAGTTTTGTTTTTATCTTGAATTATCACTTACTGTATATTTAAATATGTTATACAATAATAAATATACAAAAAAAGCACCTCTTCAGATTGGTTTAAGTATGAACACTATTGACTTAGGAAATTGCCTGGTTTCGGTGGTATGCTGGTATGTGTTAACAACCAAATTCCAGAAATGGTTAATACGGGAATTCTTGGGAGTCATATGGGTAAAAGACACATTTGTTATTTTATCTATAAGTTGGTTAGCTGAAATGTTCAAGTATTGTTGTTTGTTTTTCAAGTACAATAAGGAAATGGTCTCGAAAACTGTAATAACAAAACAAAAATTTGTTTTCCAGACAAACAATACTAATAATAGAAAGCTGATAAACAACACAGCAAAGTACGAAACAGCACCTATAGATTAATACATTTTTATGGTTCCTGAATGAAGCACAATGCCATGTTTCCTCAGAATGAGTGGCATGCATTAATTGTTTTGCTGCTACACAAGATTACCACATTATTTACTTTGAAAAATGTTTCCAGTTTTCCCAAATAGATAAAGTTGTGAAGCAGACAGCACATGGTTCTGTCTGGTGATAACTAAGCTAAAAGGTTTTCTTCTCAACTTTGATGAAAGACTTCAGAGTCACTTAAAAAGTTCAAAAAATATTCAAACAAATAACCTTAAAAAAATCCTTCAGATTGAGAAAAAGACAAGCTCACTATATACTTCTTTACATCACCCAAGTATCTTATAATTGGTTAACCTGTGTTAATATCTTATTGGTGGCCATAAAGAAATTCTGATTGCCTAAACAAGAAATTTTACATATTTGGTAAAATGCCAACAGACCCAAAAATTAAACCAAGTCGTTATCTGGAAACAGTAAGGTGGAGAGTCCCAACATACTCCTGACTTAGTTCATATAGGTCTTTTACACAGCAGCTTACTAGTAAATTCCTAGAATGAGCTGCATGTAAACAAGGGGATTTAGACAAGGGATTAAATGCAACATAAACCACATTTAAACATGTATTGATATAAATTAAAAAAAAAAAAAAAAACAGTCCTAAATAAAACTTGGTATATAAGAGACACCATTAGCCAATGAACAAGACAAGCAATATAAACCATGCCTGAATTAGATCATTTAAATTTTAGAGTATAAAATCTGTCCAGACATAAGGCTTTTGTATATAATTTAGAGAGAATAAGTTAAAGTTCTCCAATATATCTTAGAAATGTAAGCCTTAGATTTGTACATACAGTATCTGTAAATGCATAAATGAATACAGCAAAAACAATAATCAGAAAAGACAAGAAAAACAGCAGTAATTAATTTCAATACAAATGGATCTGTTGGGGCTGTCCATTGATGCTTATCCAACAATTTCTATGTTTACCGCTGTATGACAACAATACTTTAATTTACTAAACAATATTACCCTTTTATTTTCCTTTTGTAATTTCTCTTTTTCCATTGATATATAACAACTGCCTACTATGTTATGGGAAGATAAAGGGCATACATGATGCAGGAATTTTCCTCGTCAGTGGCATCATACAGCTAGCAATGGTTCATGTAGTCATGCTTATATAAAGCTTCTTGTTATCATAAAACCATTACCAAACTGATAATATTAACATTCTCAAATCCAGTTAATTCAAGTCAGGGTGAGAGGGGTACAATTATATTAGGTAGGCTGTGAATGAGACAATTTGACAGGAACTTGTCTTGTAAACCAGTCTTGTGCAATATTTATATTATGCAACTACGAAATAAAATATTTGCTTTTAAGCCAATCACCTTCCACCTTCTGCTCATATAAAAACTATACTGTACATACATACATACATACTGTACATACATACATACATACATAAAGTGGAACCTCAGGTCACGAACGTCTCAGACCACGTACAAATCAGGGAAAAAGGGAGGGCACACATTGGATTTAGTGATTTCAAAAGGTTTAAAAGTTGAAGTGTGGCAGGTCATGGATGTTGATATTTTGGACCATTTTTGCATAGTATTTAATGTAGAAATACTGATAACTACAACTAATGAGCAGCATATTGTTAAAAAACATTATTTTGATATGTCTGTAGCTTCAATGTTTGCTAATGATCGAAACAATCAGTTGGGTTATAGTGTTATCCTCAATAGTGCTGATAATGTTAATAGTAAGGTGGAAAGTTTTAATGCTAAAGTAACAGCTGTAGTAGACATAGTGGCCCTGGAAAATACCATTAAGAAATCCTCCAGCACTATTATACCATGGAAGACTCAAACAGTGTCTGATTTAAAGAGAACATGTACAAGAGCTGAGCATAAATGGAGAAAAACTAAACTGAATGACCACTATGAAAAACTGAAGACAAATATAACTGAATATAACAACACAGTCTGGCTTGAGAGGCAAGCCTATTTCTCTAAAATTATAAATGATAATACTAGTAATCCAAGAGTTTTATTTTCAACTATTGATCGTCTTTTAAACACAGCTCAGTCAATGGAATACCTCCTTATAACTAGTTGTGAAAACTATGCTCGTTTAAGCGAGTTTTAAATTCTTTCAATGGAGTAGAGATTGACCCAAACTATGTAAAATAATTTCTCAGATGAAATCTTCCACCTGTGTCCTTGACAAGTGTCAACAGGCTTTTTCTCGTCTCCAATGCCCTTATTTATAGTGTACTTGAAATAGTGAACTCATCGTTAGACACGGAGGCTCTTCCCTGACTGTCTAAAGACTGTAGTCGTTAAACCCTTGCTCAAGAAAAGTAATCTCAACTCCTTTATCTCTGTCAATTTTAGACCAATTTCTAACCTGCCTTCTCTTGTAAAATTATAGAAAAGGCAGTTATTAAGCAGCTAAATGATTACTTAAATTACATATTCTATTCTTAATTTTTCAAATCAGGTTTTAGAACAAACCATAGTACAGAAACTGCAGTGGCAAAAGTAGTAAATGATTTATATGGACAGAAGCCATATACCTGTTTTTGTTCTCTTAGACTTGAGTGGAGCATTTGACACTACAGACCATAGTATTCTTATAAATCGCCTTAAGACAATGGTTGCGCCTCTCTATAAGCATCTTAAATTCATTTCAGTCTTATTTAGCAGGTAGAAAATTCTTCGTTAGTTGCGGTGATTGAACCTTGGAGATACAAGTAGTAACATATACAATATTGTGTAACTACTTGTAACTTTCTTCTGTCATCTTGTAAAGCACTTTGAGCTACATTGTTATAAGAAAATGTGCTATATAAATGCAGTTGTTGATATACCGGTTTCCTTTTTTTAAAAAATAGAATAGAAAATCAGAGCACAAATCCGCCTTGAGTAAATTATGTCAATGCTCACCTAAAAATCAGACAAAGAAATGTTAATTTCCACTTCCAAGTATGGTTTCAACTTAAATATTCATCATAAAAATAAATGAGTTTATAGTAACTGTTGCAGTAATCAGGTTAGGTAAACATTATTACCTCTACTACTGAAACAATCATTCAGTATTGTTGAGAACATTGATAATAAAAATCTCATAAATATTTCCAATTCAGTTTTTCATTTACATTTTCTTTTGTTTTGTGAATTGTTATTTTATAATTTCATCTTGTGAAATCAAACCAAGGCCTGAATCCATTACATTGTTAACACGGGTAAATGATACTGCATCTCAATATATCCTACTTTTTGTATTTCTCAGTATTAGTCCCCACAGCCTATATTAGCAAACAAATTAAGATGAATAAAATAAAAAAAAAAACTTTGACAAAGTTTGCCAAGGATTTTATTTATATTCCTGGTAAGGTAACACCATTGGAGTGTTGCTTCACTGCTGCAGGACACATTTCTCAATGAAGTCTGCAAGCCTGATATGAAAATGCTGAAATGTGGACTTTTCTTCACTTCAGCACTGGGCTCTTTTGAAACCCTCAGGAATAATATTTGAACTGAAAAATATTACATTAATATCATCCTGAGTCTTCAGCTTAAACACTGAACTGATTTAGATCATATTTTAATTTATTTAACTCTGAATGTTTCTTAAATGTTATTTTTGCAAAGAGAAAGAAGAAAAACAACAGTTAAAAACTGCAGAATATCAAGAATTGAATGGTTTTAAGTGCTTTTACAGTTTTGGCTTTCTAATTATTTAATTGAACAAAAGTATAATAAAAGTATATAACCAAATGAGCAATGTCAATCACGTGTCACAATCTTTATTATATACATGCCCTAATTTTTAGAGAAGCCAATTAATCAACTAATCACTGTAATGCAGTATTGGCTTGAATAATCAAACAACAAAATATTCAACTGTTGCAGCCCTAATTAACACAGATGTGTTTGCAGAACAAATAAACAAAAGACATTACTCCATAGATTCATGAAACATTGGCATAATCAGAATTCACACCTATGATTCCCACAGTTTAAAAAAATTAACTCCGACAGTAAACTAAAGACTCAATTACATCATTACTTGTAGGATAAATATGCAATTGTTTTAGGAACTTTAATTTATACTGTATAATTTGTGTGCATTTTTTACTTTAATAATTTACTTGGTTTTACTATAGTTTTATAAAACACTTCATTAAATGAACTACATAATTATTAGGATTAGTATTTGTTTTTATTATTACATTTTATTAAAATTCACCTGAATCCAAACCACCATCTTCATCTTGCTGGTGATTAAAACTCAAATTAATGGTAACAATGGAAATATTATAAAATGTTTAGAATGAAGGACAGCTACTGTATAACAAGACAGAATTAGCTTTTTCACAAGTACGCTTAAGCTCAGTAAGAGAGAGATGTATAATAGTTGTTATTATTCTTAGAACTTGTGAATAAAATGTGTTCCAGAATGTAGTGATGCAAGTACTATTGGACCGCTACCTTTTGTTGGGACATAGTGACTGTGTAGGATATCCAAGACATAACAATCAAGATAACAATACAGTTAGCATCTTTAGGTGTTTCATATGTCCTGAACAAAACCAAGATGTGTATCAGAAATATTCTAAGCAAACTTCACCACCTTCTGTACTGCTCAGTAGTTCTGAGCTGAACAGGCGTCACAAAAGAATACAGTCAGTTAGGACAGACCATGGACTAAAAGAAGTTGCTGAGCACAAATGCAAGACACTTGGGCTTTCTTCAGACATCTAAGGAAGCAAAGGTGTTGATGACTGTTGTCGTCATCATGTCCGTCTTTCAGGATGAAACAATTCTGCTCCCTGTGGACTGATTACACAAAAAATTTGGAGCACACACTCTTTAAAGAAATTTGTTGGAAAAAATAAATTTTCATTGAAGTAACATGATTCAAATGCACTGTACAAAATTTTGAAATTTCAAAAACTCAAATTAAAAAGCATAGGTAACTTTTGTTTAAATTCCCTGCCCTAAAACAGACCATTCATTTACTCAAATTTACCTTGAAAAAGATTATTTCAACTTGAAACTTTCTCTCTTTTACATATCTGACAGCTTTGCCGGATGACAAAAAAAAAATCCCTACTACAAGTTATTAAAACACTAGCAGAGTCGGCAGCTCTCCATCACCTTAGCTACTAAAATTCTCATGGGTGGATCTGGTTACTCCTTTCAAAAACAATATATGTTTAAAAAATATGAACTACAAACCAGCCACGGACCCTCCATAACCTACAATTAACAAAAGAACATCAATTGACACAGTTTTTGCATTATTTTAGTTGGAATTTGATGTCTATAAAGGTTATTGCAAAATGTGCATTTTATATACTCTGTAATAAAATTCTATTATCACTGTTAAATTTAAATATGACTGATGGTTACAAAAACATTTCATTAACAAAAGAGTGGTATCTCTGTCATTGATTAATAAAATAAAGGCCACTATATAAATGAAGGCCATTTAATAAAGAATTCCTGAACTGTAGGACAATACCACATGTACTTAAGACGCTGATTTGTGTGTTTTTAATAGTCAATCTGAAAGCATATTTTTGTTTTTTGACAGGTCATGCACTGCAATCAATGTGGCAATGCATATTTTGCTCATGGCAATGTTGATGTACTGGTAACCATTAGAGCATGAAAAACTCCTGTGCTGTAGACCGGTTTTACGCCTTAATACTAGATTTTTTCCTACACTCATGCCTTCCTAAAATACACAATAAAGAAACAATCACCATCCTCATTTAATTTATGATGCCAAGCTTACGGTCATTTTTCTTTATTTTTAAATTCTGTATTGTACTTTTTTACCTTAGCTTTAGCCAACTTTGAATCCATCTCGAAAAGAGGTTTTATACTTATACTATGCTCAAAGTGACTCCCAAAAAGCAGCTTGCTGATTATTGGTTAACAGATTATCCTGTTTGCACACTACTGGCAACTGCAAGAAAAATATGTTAAAATGTACCCAAAGCAATAACCCTTATTGTTGATTTTTACAGGTCTACTGCACCTTTAGCAAAATGGTGCAACAAGCAGTTAACATTTTTTCCAAATCTAATAAATTACGATATGGCAGAAATTTGCCATGTTGCCAGAAAACTTTAAGCACTGTGTACATGTAAAGCAAATGATCGATAGAATATTTCTGCAATTCCTAGAAATCTTTTTATTCTTATTATTAAAACGTGGCTACAAAAGTACATATACAAAAATGTACAAGATACGTGCCCAGATTAGTACTAAAGGACACAATTACTATTTTAACTAAGTGTACATGTGGAAAACAAAGGATACTGATATTGATAGCCCTAACTGGCAGATAGACAAATAAAAGGTATAACAATAATGCATGAAATATCAAATGTAAACAACTGAAAAAAATTGCAAAGTTTCATAGTTATACTGTGTTTGTAATTACACACTGAAGTTGAGCCCATTTGCATGCCAACTTACACCAGTGATCTGTCCTCCAGCCAACATGAGCTGAGTCTGTGGGAGGGAACTCTGTATTGAGGGCTGGATGGAAGGCTGACTCGAGACTGGAGTTTCACCAGAATCTTCTGATTTACACTACAAGTAAAAACAGGCATAATTAAGAATTCCAAAATATGCACTTAATGCTTGTGAATTAAAGGAAAAAAAACTCTTGGTTTCTCCTTATCTACTCGATCTAAAAATCAGCTGAAAATGTTGACTCCTGTTCGTTGGTTTAAATAGCATTTTACCAAAAAAAAAAAAGTGAAATCATGTACTTGTCAAGATATACAAACAATGGAAAAAATATAAAACAGAAAAACGAATTTCATCATGAAAAAAGTCACAAGATTCTGTAAAAATGTCAAGGACAGAAAAATAAAAAGAGCTCCTAATGGCCTATAAAAATAGCTAAATGAGATAATGAAAAAAAGCTATAAACTAACCATACAAGCTCGACTGAACAAATGAACATCTCTAGTTTGTAGAATCTCTCATGTTCTTAAATTTTTTTATGTTATTTTAAAGTTTACATTTGTTTATAAATTTCCACTGCGGTTGAGTCAAAAGTGGAAAAGCAATAAAGAGGTTATTAAAAAAAAAAAAAAACTACCAGAATTATTCTGTCACTGCCTTTTAAAACTATTCCTGATAGAACCTTATGAACAGATGATGTTATACAGATGCTATTCCATTTTACCACAAATTTATCATGTGAAATTCTATAACAAAAACTGCTTCCATTTCAACAGAACAACGAACTTCACTGTTAATTTTATTATTCTTTTTTTATTCGAATGGACAAGGAAGAAAGTTCCGTATTAAACATGCAAGAACCTTACTTTGTAACTGGAATGAAAATAAAACCCTTCAAGATATATGTAATATGCAAAGTTGACTGACAGACTAACTCACTCACTCATTCAACAAAACACTATCTATCCATCCATCCATCCATTTTCCAACCCGCTATATCCTAACTACAGGGTCACGGGGGGTCTGCTGGAGCCAATCCCAGCCAACACAGGAAACACTACTTCTCGTTTAGTTAAAAAGCTGAAATTTGTCAGGATGGTATATCTAGAGAACCATGAATCTTTAAAAAAGGGCATTTTGGGGTAATGCCCTGTGCAAGAGAGTATGGCTCCCAAGGATTTAAGCTTCTTTATGTGCCTGCTTTTATGGCTGACTGTCCTGACAAAGATTAGGAGGAATATAGGTCAGTTAGTAAGATCACAGCACAAATAGAATAGCAACTTTTAAGTAGAAGAGCATGCAAAAGGTGGACTTGTTTTTATTATTTTGGAGGTGTCCAATGGGCAGGGCAGGGTTTATACCACAGCTTTCTGAATAAAATGCCAGCATCAATTGATTCACCTAGAAAAGCAGGATCATCTGCGTGTCAACTTAAGGTCCACACAATCTGTATACTTTTTTCTCCTTCACATATGTAGCAATATTTTAAAAAAGGTGGCCTGAATATTTTTATTACACTTCACTGTTTTAGGCATAATGTGTCAAATCAGCAGCCACATAAGACGGAGATTAATTGAGTGTTTGGCTGACATATTAATGAGGCTCTTTAAAGGTGTGGATTTTAAAGTATATAATTTAAAAAAATCAGAATTATGAATTGTTTTCCATTTGCTTTAATATGAGAAGGACTTAGCATTAAACAGGGTTAGGTTTTAAGACTGAGGAGGACAGGATCAGATGCAAAAATGATACTTTTAGAACACCGGAGAAGCGTTTAGAAAAACTGCTCAGAGTACACTTGTAGATCAAAGTGCAGAGTAGTGTTGTGAAGGGGTCTGGCTGCAAATTTTACCAATGAAGATAACAATCTAACCATTCAACAAGTGAAGTGCAAAAACAGATCTGTAAAATACTCCATATTACAAAACTGCAGCAACTCAAAGTCAAAACTAGTGTTAGTACGTAAAAACAAACAATCATTCCTTTACAATTAAATGTCAGCTTTTGCATTTGGATAAGACCTTTACTAAAGACATTACATCCGACAGCCTTAACATGAAAGATATGCAAAATCCCTCAAACTTCATTACCAGCCTCGAAGTGTTACCTGCATCAGAAATTGCATTTTTGAAGTTTACAGAAATGGCGTATTTGCTAAATTTGAAGTAAATGGTCAACCAGTTAATGACCGCACTTCACAGAAGCTTTATGCAGAGGTCATTTTGATATTTACAAACTTAATACTACTACTGATCTTGCTCAAACTCAAAAAGCTCAAAATTGTTTGCATTAATCATCATAATCAAGGACATTCTTTTGCTTTACTGATGTGACCAAAAAAAACAAAACAAGCATCATACTAGATATATTCAGACAATATCAGACAAGAACAAGTAAAAAAAAAAAACGTGCAGCCAAATATGTACTAAAAAAATCCAGAGGGCAACAGAGTTGCAGTTGCTAAATATACTCAAACAATCCTGAGAGCAACACAGTTGTTGTTACATATACCAAAAAAAAAAAAAAAAAAAAAAATCACAAAGTGAACAGACTAGAATACCAGTACTGTATGTATTGAGCAACTGTAACTAAAAACTGGCAGAGACTATGCAAAACACATTCCAATGAAAACACATTAATTATAAAAATCTGGAAAAATAAATATGAAAATGCAATTTTACATTGGTGTATCATTGTCTTAAATGTAATTAATGACTTTATGCATAGACTTGTATGTGAACTACCGTATGTGTAGCAAGTAAGCCTAACTCTTTGGGAATATTACCAAGAGAGGTACAATTCATCCTGATTGAGTAGATGATGACTCTAGCCACCACAGTCTGCAACAGATTATACAGGTTTGACCATGCATGTATGTTTAAAGCTGATAATATGAAACAAGGAGACACGACAGGAAAAAGATGTGTCCGGTCCTGTGTTTGCTTAGCAGCACATACCTAGTATTGAACTTGAGTAGCATTAACAAGCGTTTTGACAGATAAAGAGGTGTGTTTGTCAGTACATTAGCATGTGTCATTTAATTTTTAATGGAATTCAGTGTAAAAAGTATATATAAACACATCCTATCCATATATACCAAACCTCTCACAGTTTGAAATTATAATGGGATACTAACTGCAGGCCATACTTCCCCAAGTCAAGATATGTCAATGAATATTGACATAAGAATGGGTGGGGGCTTGCATTAACGTGACACAATAATTGCACAGTAATGTTACCCTTTTTATTTGCATGGTTTTATACAGTAACATGAAAAAGTTTGGGAACCCCTCTTAATTCTTTGGATTTTTGTTTATCATTGGCCGAGCTTTCAAAGTAGCAACTTTCTCTTAATATATGACATGCCTTATGGAAACAGTAGTATTTCAGCAGTGACATTAAGTTTATTGGATTAACACTAGAATTACCAGAACCTACGAGAAATCTCGTAAATCTGTTCACACCTCTCCGTCAGCGTCTTTTGTCCTGTAAATGTGCCGATTAAGACAAGCAGCAAGCAGCCGGCTATTCCATCCCCCAACTGTCACAGAAAATTCACAAAAATTCTTCCAGCTCATGCCTTGTTTGATTATCTGGGAGTGAGTGAACTGCTGGAGTTTTAGAGTGGAAGATCATTATTTGGAACACATGCATTTCATGTGTGTTCTGTTTCTAGAGTAATCTGTGTAAACACATTGTTAAAACAAACTTTCATATTTTAGTAATAAATGTTACAAAATGTAGGCATTGTCACAAAAATGAGACATAAACAGATAAAGGTTTGGGGCAGCCACCCGTATAATATGGTATCCTGGCTGCAAGGTCGTTTTTTTAATCAATACACAGCACTGATATGCATACAACCGAGTCCAGAACAAGACAGAGGGAATAAGGAACATCTGTAGACTTTTAAAGGGGAAGACAGGAAGTGAGGTCATAGGGATCTGGCTCATGTTCTTCAGCCATTGCTTCGAGCCCGGACGTGACATCACAGGGGCCGGAGCCGGTAAAGTCTTCTTCCATTGGCTCGGTCCCGGAAGTGACATCAAGAGAGCCAGGTGGAATTTCCCGGGAATGGTCTACAGGTAAGGGAAAAAAAGAGTCAGTGCACTCTGCCACATCCCGGCATGCCTCAGAACTGCCTTCACTCAAGCCCTTTAGCTGCCTCCCATGCGCATGTGTGTGACAAGGCCCCCCCCTTAGCCCAGACCCGTCGGGTCGGGTGGTCCTAACCGAGAGGCCGTGAACCCGAGAAAGAGCATCAGCGTTGGCATGGAGAGCGCCCCGGCGATGAACGAGCGAAAACTTGTACGGCTGTAGGTCAAGAAACTACCGGGTGACCCCCGGATTCGACTCCTTGTGTAGGGCCATCCACTGTAGAGGTGCATGGTCCATGACAAGGGTGAATTCCCGGCCCAACAGGTAGTACCTAAGCTGAGTGATCGCCCATTTAATCGCCAAAGCCTCCCTTTCCAATGCTGCATACCTGGTCTCCCGGTCCAACAGTTTCCGGCTCAGGAACATGATGGGGTGTTCCACACCATCGACACTTTGGCTCAGCACGGCCCCCAGGCCTGTGTCCGAAGCATCCGTCTGGAGGATGAAAGGCAGAGAAAAGTTAGGTGCCATCAAAATAGGTGCGGATGTAAGGGCCTACTTCAAATCACCAAATGCAGCACCTGTCTTCTCAGTCCATACCACAATGTTCGAAGCCCTCTTTGTTAAATCAGTCAAGGGCGCCGCTCTCTCCGAGAACCGGGGTACAAACTGGCGGTAGTACCCTGGTAACCCAAGAAAGGTTTGGACCTGCCGCTTGGTTCGCAGACGGGGCCATTTCAAAATGGCATCTACTTTGGAGCACTGTGGCCTTATGGTACTCCGACCCACCAGGTAGCCTAAATATTTGGCCTCGCTTAATCCAAAGAAGCATTTCTTGTAATGAATCCGGAGCCCGGCCTCACCAAGTGTCCGCAATACCGCTCGGACATGCTGTAGGTGTTCTCTCCATGTGCTGGAATAGATGACCACGTCATCCAGGTAGGCAGCACTATATGAGTCATGAGGCCGGAGCACTTTGTCCACCAGACGCTGGAAGGTTGCTGGAGCCCCGTGTAACCCAAATGGAAGGCCACGATACTGCCAGTGTCCGCTAGGGGTACTAAACGCGTTTTTTTCCTTCGCGGAGTCCGTTGAAGGAACCTGCCAGTACCCTTTTGTCATGTCCAGTGTGGTCAAATATCGAGCCTGCCCAAGCCTCTCGAGGAGGTCGTCCACTCGTGGCATTGGATAGGCATCAAATTGGAAGACTTGGTTAAGCCGACGGAAGTCATTGCAAAACCTCCAACTCCCATCAGGCTTACCGACCAGCACAATGGGACTGGACCAGGGACTATAACTTTCCTCAATCACACCTAGTTCCAGCATGCGCTTGATCTCAAGCTCCACTTCAGCTCATTTTGCCTCGGGAAGACGATACGGGTGTTCTCGGACAATAACCCCGGGCTCTGCCACTATGTTGTGCTCAATCAATCTGGTTCTGCTTCAGCCTCACTATAAACCAAAAGTGAGAGTCCTACCTGTAACCACACGATCATTCAGGAAGTGGACCCAGGAGGCTGAGAATACTCTGAGAGAATGTTTTGGAACTACAGACTGGGATATCCTGCAGGGATCTCATAGTGAGAACATTGAGGAGGTTGTTGACTGCACTACTGACTACATCAACTTCTGTATGGACATTGTAGTTCCAGTAAGAGCTGTACGCTGCTATGCTAACAACAAGCCATGGACTACAAGTGACATCAAGGGCCTTTTGAACCAGAAGAAAAGGGCTTTTAAAGACGGTGATAAGCATGAGCTCAAGCGCGTGCAGAAGGAACTCCGAGTCCAGCTCAGGGCGGTGAAGGAGCAGTACAAGAGAAAACTGGAGCAGAAGTTGCAGAACAGCAGCATGAAGGAAGTGTGGGATGGGATGAAGATCATCACTGGCTGCAGCTTGAAGCGGGGTACCACCATCGAGAGAGACGTGAAGAGAGCAAACCAAATGAACAACTTCTTTAACAGGTTTGACCACCCTAACCCACTCTCACTCTCACCTCGGAGTACTGCACCCTCCACACATCCTTCTGCTGATACCTGGATAGGAGAGACATCCCCACCCATAATAACAACAGCGCATGTGAGCAGAGAGCTGAGGAGACTTCGTGCCAGCAAAGCAGTGGGTCCAGATGGAGTATCGCCACGACTGCTGAAGGTCTGTGCATCGGAGCTGGGGGGTCCTCTACAACCTTAGCCTGGAACAGGGGAGAGTCCCGAGGCTTTGGAAAACATCTTGTATCACCCCAGTCCCAAAGGTATCACGTCCTAGTGAGCTGAATGACTTCTGGCCTGTTGCTCTGACATCACATGTGATGAAGACCATGGAGAGGCTGCTGCTTCACCACCTTAGGCCACAGGTTCAACACGCCCTTGATCCTCTGCAGTTTGCGTATCAGGAGAAGGTGGGAGCGGAGGATGCCATCATCTATATGCTACACTGATCCCTCTCTCACTTGGACAGAGGCAGTGGTGCTGTAAGAATTATGTTTCTAGACTTCTCTAGCGCCTTCAACACAATCCAACCTCTGCTCCTTAGGGACAAGCTGACAGAGATGGGATTAGATTCATACCTAGTGGCATGGATCGTGGACTATCTTAAAGACAGACCTCAGTATGTGCGTCTTGGGAACTGCACGTCTGACATTGTGGTCAGCAACACAGGAGCGCCACA
The DNA here is from genome assembly GCF_900747795.2 of Erpetoichthys calabaricus. Taxonomy (NCBI): domain Eukaryota; kingdom Metazoa; phylum Chordata; class Cladistia; order Polypteriformes; family Polypteridae; genus Erpetoichthys; species Erpetoichthys calabaricus. Next base: position 190,663,729 of record NC_041397.2, read on the forward strand.
AGGGAGTGTACTTTCTCCGGTCCTGTTCAGCCTATATACATCGGACTTCCAATACAACTCTGAGTCCTGCCATGTGCAAAAGTTCGCTGATGACACTGCTATCGTGGGCTGCATCAGGAATGGGCTGGAGGATGAGTATAGGGACCTAATCAATGACTTTGTTAAATGGTGCGACTCAAACCACCTACAACTAAACACCAGCAAAACCAAGGAGCTGGTGGTGGATTTTAGGAGGCCCAGACCCCTCATAGACACCATGATCATCAAAGGTGACTGTGTGCAGATGGTGCAGACCTATAAATATCTGGGAGTGCAGCTGGATGATAAATTAGACTGGACTGCCAATACTGATGCGCTGTGCAAGAAAGGACAGAGCCGACTATACTTCCTTAGAAGGCTGGCGTCCTTCAACATCTGCAATAAGATGCTGCAGATGTTCTATCAGACAGTTGTGGCGAGCTCCCTCTTCTACACGGTAGTGTGCTGGGGAGGCAGCATTAAGAGGAAAGATGCCTCACGCCTTGACAAACTGGTGAGGAAGGCAGGCTCTATTGTTGGCATGGAGCTGGACAGTTTAACATCTGTGGCAGAGCAAAGGGCGCTCAGCAGGCTCCTATCAATTATGGAGAATCCACTGCATCCACTAAATAGTATCATCTCCAGACAGAGGAGCAGCTTCAGCGACAGACTGCTGTCACTGTCCTGCTCCACTGACAGATTGAGGAGATCGTTCCTCCCTGAAACTATGCGACTCTTCAATTCCACCCGGGGGGGTAAACGTTAACATTTAACATTATACAAAGTTATTGTCTGTTTTTCACCTGCATTATTATCATTCTTTAATTTAATATTATTTATTGTTGCATTATGCTGCTGCTGGAGAATGTGAATTTCCCATTGGGATTAATAAAGTATCTATCTATCTATCAGAGAGGTCCTTCCAGGGTTCTCACTGACTACCTCCCGAACGGACCGGATAACCGTTTCCAGCGCCTGCCGTTGTCTAGGACTTAAATCCACACCGAAGTTAAGGTTAGTCGTGTGAGCGAAGAGTGAGCGGGGCTGGCCAGAGGAGGGATCGGGATCCCTGTCCTTCCACGGTTTCAGCAGGTTCACATGATAAACCCGCTCCCTCGGCCGACGATTGGGTTGACTCACCAAATAGTCGACGAGGCCCTTCCTCTCCTTAACTTCGTAGGGGCCTTGCCAATGGGCAAGCAACTTAGAGTGGGAGGTAAGCACTAGGACCATGACACGATCTCCCGGTTGGAACTCCCGGAGAGACGTGCCGCTTGGGCCTCTTCCATGTGACTTTTAAGGAGGGGCCGAATCTTTCCAAATCTATCGCGTAATTGTGCGATATATTCTAGTATGTTTGTAGAGGGAAGAGCCTCTTCTTCCCATCCTTCTTTTAGGATATCCAATATGTCCCGGGGTTGCCGCCCATACAGTAATTCAAAAGGGGAGAACCCCGTGGCGGCTTGTGGGACTTCCTGATAGGCAAAAAGGACGAGGGGGAGGAGCTGATCCCAGTTCCTTACATCCTCGCTGACCACCTTACGCAGCATTTGTTTGAGAGTCTGATTAAACCTCTCCACTAGACCGTCGGTTTGAGGATGATACACCGCTGTCTTTAAATGCTTTATTTTCAGTAATTTGGTAGCATAATCCACGAGGACTAGGATGTACTTGTGTTCTCGGGCTGAGGGCTATAGAGGTCCGACTATATCGACCCCAATTCGATGGAAGGGAATGTCAATCAGGGGAATAGGAACGAGAGGAGCACGGTCCTTTCTTGGAATTTGTCGCAATTGACACTCCAGACAGGAAGTGCAAAAGCGACGAACCTCCTCATTGATTCCCGGCCAGTAGAAACGGAGCTTGATCCCCCCTCCAGGGTTTTTTCGGTGCCCAAGTGGCCACCTAGGAGGTGGGCGTGTGCTAACTCACAGACCTGCCGCTGGAAGGTTCGGGGTTAGCAGTAGCCTTCTCTCCTGCCCGTCATGCATTGCTATGCGATGGAGAAGGTCGTTGTCTAATACAAAGTGAGGACCCTGTGGCATTGACTGGTTAGTGCGCTAGCCGTTGACTAGGACCACTGCATTTTTTGCAAATTTCAGGGACTCGTCACTCCACTGCTCCCTTTTAAAGGAAGCCGACGTCTCTCTAAATTGGAACCGTAAAAGGGAGAGAGGGTCTGGATAGACCTCAAGAGGCGTGGTTTACTCCCACTCCGCCGTGGCACTGGTGGACGACGTGTCGGCACGCGACGGCCCGAGAGTTGCCACGTCACTCAGGACGGCCGCTTCGTCTCTCTCTGCCAGCTGATTACACGTACCGTAAATTTATAGCCAATGTCCCACTTGTAAAAGTTAGCTTTTTTCAGTTTTATTCTCTCAATCACGATCACGCTCTAACACCCCCCACCCCCCGCCTCTCCTGATCTGACTCTTAAGCAACAGTGCCAGCGTAAATTCACACCCAATCTGACGCTGTTCATTTTCAAATAATATTGCATTAATGCAATGATGTTTTCTGATTAATTTTATTTGTCTCTCTTTTTTTTTTTCTCCATGCTGCGTCGACATCGTGCACCAGAAGGCGTGAGCTTATTCAGTGCAGTAGGAACACTCAATAAAACTGAATAAAAAAAATAAATAAATAAAGTGACAGTGAGATACGAAGGTGGGCCGGATTTACGAGTTTTCTCATAGGTTCTGGTAATTCTAGTGTTAACAGAAAATATGCAATATGCATCATAACAAAATTAGACAGGTGCATAAATTTGGGCACCCCAACTGAGATATTACATTAATACTTAGTTGAGCCTCCTTTTGCAAATATAGCAGCCTCTAGACGCCTCCTATAGCCTTGGATGAGTGTCTGGATTCTGGATGGAGGTATTTTGACCATTCTTCCATACAAAATCTCTCCAGTTCAGTTAAATTTGATGGCTGCCGAGCATGGACAGCCTGCTTTAAATAATCTCACAGATTTTCGATGATATTCAAGTCAGGGACTGTGACAGCCATTCCAGAACATTGTACTTCTCCGTCTGCATGAATGCCTTTGTAGATTTCGAGCTGTGTTTTGGGTCATTGTCTTGTTAGAATATCCAACCCCTGCGAAACTTCAATTTTGTGACAGATGCTTGAACATTATCCTGAGGAATTTGTTGATATTGGGTTGAATTCAACCAACCCTCGACTTTAACAAGGGCCCCATTCCCTGAATTAACCACACAGCCCCATAGCATGATGGAACCTCCACCAAATTTGACAGTAGGTAGCAGGTGTTTTTCTTGGAATGCGGTGTTCTTCTTCCGCCATGCAAAGTGCTTTTTGTTATGACCAAATAACTAACTTTTTGTCTCATCAGTCCAAAGCACTTTGTTCCAAAATGAATCTAGCTTGTCTAAATGAGCAATTGCATACAACAAGCGACTGTTTGTGGCATGAGTGCAAAAAGGGCTTCCTTCTCATCATCCTGCCATACAGATGTTCTTTGTGCAAATTGTGCTGAATTGTAGAACAATTTACAGATACATTATCTGCAGCAAGATGTTTTTGCAGGTCTTTTGAGGTGATCTGTGGGTTGTCTGTAACCATTCTCACAATCCTATGCATATGCTGCTCCTGTATTTTTCTTGGTCTGCCAGACCTGGGTTTAACAGCAACTGTGCCTGTGGCCTTTCATTTCCTGATTACATTCCTTACAGTTGAAACTGACACTTTAAACCTCTGAGATAGCTTTTTGTAGCCTTCCCCTAAACTATGATACTGAACAATCTTTGTTTTCAGATCATTTGAGAGTTGCTTTGAGGATCCCATGCCGTCACTCTTCAGAGGAGAGTCAAAGGGAAGCACAACTTGCAATTGACCACCTTAAATACATTTTCTCATGATTGGACACACCTGTCTATGAAGTTCAAGACTTAACGAGCTAATCCAACCAATTTGGTGTTACAAGTAATCTGTATTACTGTGCAGATCCTAAAACCAAGTGTTTGCTCAGCTAAATATTGTTGACTGCCTTTTGGGCAACAAGAGAATACTGTTATCTATGCACACAACATTCACACTCAATTCAACTTGTTGCCTTTTCCATACCAGCCTTATCCATTTAAGAACTGAGGATATACAAGCAGTAAGGTAAGGAAGCCCAAAGACATGTATATACTTTCAGTAAGAGCCGTTAGAATTTTTTTTTTTTTTTTTTACTTTTTATTTACATGAGGCAGGCATTTAAAATACCTCATAGTTTCATGTTAAACTAGTTGCACAATCAAAACTTTGTAATGGCGTGCAGGCTCATGCAGGCTATTCAGAAACTAAGACTGTTCAATATGTGACAGACTTACAGAGAACCACAGCAACTTTACTTCATTGTTTCAACTTAACATTAATCCCCAAACAATCATTAAAACATCTGGGATGCTCTTCTATGTGATATGGGTTAGTAACAAGAAAGACAAAATGTTATTCTTTCTTCAGGTGTGCACTAACATTTGAATATAGAGCTGTATTTAGCTGTTCCTCAGTTTTTGTTCATCACAGCTCATGAATGAGGGTGGATGAACTGCTCTCGCTGACATTACAGGACTAACTACATGCTAAATAATAAACATTTTTAGGGGTCTGATCCCATACAACATCTTTCAAAAAATATGGAAATAATTTTCTGTTTGCAGCAGTTTTCAGAAAAATTGAGGAGTACAAATCATTTTGAGACATTTTAAACAATAAAACTAGTTTCAAATAATTATTAAAAGTATTCAAAAAAATGGCATTCCATGTACCACAGGGAATATCTTAATTGTTATGTTGCATTATAGGATTGTACATTCTGAGGATAAACCACTTATTTCAGATAAGATGTACTTAATTAATGATATTGACAATGCTTTATTTGAAGCAAATAAATGTAATAGATGGAAATGACAATTCAAATAAAAAATAAAAACACCTTTGTCTAAAATGCAGGGACACTCCAATTATCAGCTGTCGATCTAAATCGTCCAATTTTCACTAAAAAAAAAAAAAAAAAAAAAAAAAAGACTAGACCTGCGATCAGTAAATTGGCTGATCACAAAAGCTGATCGTTTAAGCCCCTGCTTGTCCAGCTGATACACTAAAGTAAAAAAACACTCCTGTATAAATATTGTAAATGTGTATTTTAACACCAAAAAAGCTGTAGTGCAATAAATGATATAAAATAATTAAAGGGTATAAGAGGATGTATATTTACATTTAAGCAGTGTATAAACTGCTAATATCAATTAATTGATTGTGTGAGAATATATATTTTTTTTGATTGTTAGAATAATAGTGAAAACTACTTTTTTTTAATTAAGCCTTGAGTCAGACAGGTACATTACAGAAAACAAGTAAAAATATGATAGCTTAATATGACAGTAATTAAGGAGAAGAATTTTATTTTTTTTATGTCATATTTATTATGGATACATATGTCTGTACATATATGATTAGTTAAAGCATGTATTTTAAGGAAATTTTACTTTAGTATTTTTATAGTCATTGAAAAATAAGCCTACAGAATCATAAAATTCGTAATTCATAAAAATATACTTTAATAAATGACATAAGAATTCTATTTGTTTAGTTATGCTGGAGCTTGATGTAAAAAGTTTTTTTTTAAGTGAAGTGAAAAAAAAAAAAAAAAAAAAAAAAAAAAAATCGGTATCAGAATCGGTAGATCAAGTAACATGAAATCAGTGATCGGTATTGCCTTTAAAACACCTGATCGGAGCATTCCAACTTAAAGGGTCAAACCTTTCCCTCTACTGAAGCTTAATTCACTTTACCACTCAAAGGCACCACAAAAAGTCAATGGTAGGCAATGAACAACATGGTAAAAACATTAAGCAAAACTTGTTTCTGTTGAAACACTGTGCTATTTAATATTATTCAAGCCCTGACAAATTGCTGTATGTTTTAACGGCAGCCTAACACTCAAAGCTGAGTTTCCTCCATTGGACTCTTCTGCTCAGTAGTTGGAATAGCATGATGGAACAGTTAACAAGGAACAGCAGCAAATTTATATTTAGTGCAGATAGAAATAAGTGAGTCATTCAGCTATAGCAGGGGTCCTCAATCAGAGTTCTGGAGGGCCGCAGAGGCTGCAGGTTTTTGTTCTAACCCGGTTGATTAATTAGAAAGCAATTCTTGCCAATAATTTAATTTCATGGCTTGTTAGTGCTTTAACTCTAATATTTCAGGTCATTCTCATATCCTAGATTTTCTTCCCCTTTCTAAGGATATCCTCCAAATGATTTGAAGGTTAAAATGGATGAGTAATTCTCAGTCCTTCACTTTTTTCTCTTTACTTTCCTTCCAAGTATTTAATTAAACCCAACAGTGCATGATAAATATACACAGGTGTAAATGGAAACAAGCTAAATGGAGAAATGCTGGTCTCTTGTC